>NC_143397.1:46082937-46375437 GCF_052110815.1 Crocodylus siamensis
GGATTTTGTGGCTTTTGACAACTGAGGCTGCTGTGCTTTTCACCAGCTAATTATTGTTTTCAAGGGGCAGTCACTATCAGAGCATACAAGCTTCTTTTTCCATCCCTACATAGGATCGAAATGCTTAAAAGGTTCCCTTCACCCCCCACACCCTCCTTACTAAGATTAGTTTGTTAATTAAAGGAATAGCAGTTAATAGCCTATGAACATTTAGGAGTGTTGCTTGCTTTTTAAATGATGTTACATGGAAAAACTGTTTCTGAAACCTGTTATTGAAATTTCATAATTTCAAATCTAATTTTACCAGGGATAGTTTTTCATCTTCACCAACTTTAACTGCAACTGAGATGCAATTATATGATTTTTATGATTCTTACATCAGCCTCACGTATTCTTCTTGCAGGTCCTGGACAAAGAGTGCTTCTTTTCTGCCTTTATCAATTCTATGGTAAGTAATCAAAGCAACAGATTCAGTACTTGCCCTCATCTAGGGTAAATTAAAGTGAAAAAGACTCCATAGATAGGGATTGCATTTTTGCTGTTCAGGAAATGAAGAGAGAGATTCCAGCCCTCTGTTAATTCTAGCTGGCTTGATGCCCTACAATAAATGTTTCCTTTTTGCCTCTTAAGTTAGTGTTCTTTGGGTACCTTTGTTTGGATGAGTAGAGGAAGAGAGATGAGAAGACTGTAGTTATTGATTTTTATGTTAGTAAAATTTTGGTCCTGTCAAGTATGAGAACTGGATTAATTGTATTTGCATCTGTGTTGACATCGTGAATTTTATATACTGCTTTGCTTTATAGTTGAAAAAAGATCATGGATTGGAATTTCCTTTTTTTAATTAATATTATTCAGGTGTTGATAGTTACGTTTTTTATTTCATAAAGTTTATGAGATCGTAGTATGTCCAGCCAGAGCACTGTAGGAAGGTGGGTGTTTCCAAAGCAACCCCTATAATGATTTTACTATTAATGGGAAAAAAACAAAACAACCAAATCCTCCTATTAATGTAAACTAAGAATTTCATCCAGAATTCAAATCAATCCAGGTTTTATACAACCAAATGCTTTAAGTTTAGAGAAAGTGGAGATGCCACATATTTACTGTTATGTGGTAGAGATGTTTTTGAGTAGATTATTGGTATTACAGTATTAGGGATGTACGTTCTAATTTACTACTGTTTGTGAAAAAAGAAATATAGAAAGGGATCAATTAGCTGTATCATAACAGCCCTTTATGTTTCATTATTTAGAGTACAAACTCTTTGGGAAAATTGTGACCTTTACTGCTGAGGCCATGGAGTGCACAACAATAACAATTGTATAAGTAAGGTAGAGACGGATATTCTTTTCTAGAAAGACCTTTTTTCCCACTGTTTTAGGAGGAGCAAGGTGTTCCTGTGGACCCTAGTGTCACAATATGCTGCAATTTTCAGAATGTATAACCTAGAATTTCATGTAATATACTTGTGTAACATTATCTTTGTGGTTCTGCAAAGTCAGTATTCACCCATTAAGGAAATAATGTGTGTTCCACTTGTAGGTTTTTAGAAGGGTGGTAACCCATTCTTCAAAAAGGGTGGGGGAATTTAAAATGGAGTGGGGCTTGCAATAATGGTTATAGTTTTCCTCCTCCTGAAGGGAAAAGAAAAAGACATGTAATTTTGAAAATGGTATGAAAGTTAAAGCTGCCCCTGGCCAGCTTTAAATTGTGATTCTCACTTATGCAGGATGCTGCTAGAGGAATTCCTTGGTGCTCATTAACTTGAGACAATCCCTCTAGACTTCACACACAGCAGACATACACAAGCATATACACATTTGTACATATGCTAGCAACAGTCAATTGCACATTTCCAATTGCAAAATAATGTACAATCTGCAAAAAACTCTTCAGGCAAAAGTCTGCTTTACTCTTTGACTATCATTTTTACAGAGTGTGTTTTAAAGAAAAATATTGTTAAAGTCCTCCATGTTCAAAAAGTCCTCCATGTTCAAAATAATCTGTGTGATCTTCTCCAGCTTAACAGTTTGTCCACTTGCTACCTCTATGGTACCCTGGGTTTGCACAGTGACATAACTGGACTCCTATTTGAGTAGTACCGTAGCATTTGAAATCAACCATAAGGGAGATGGAGATGGAGGAAGCACACCAGAGATGGACTCCAGGTGCACTGAGATTTTTGAAAGCTGTGTAACAAATGTAGATGCACAAATCCCATAAAAGTGTATTGCTTTCAGCTGACAACCAGGCGGTCTGTCTGTAACCTCCAACTCCCAGACTAGGTAGGTTTATGTATTGTAAATGTACAATTCCAATTACCAAAAGAGGCTAATGAGTTGCATTATAACTTGAAATATTAATGTTAGAATGTTTGAAAGTTCTGAACCCTCAGAACACTTTCCTAGGTCACCCTTGTAATGTTGTCTAGAGGAGCAGTGTTCCTGGTCCACAT
Organism: Crocodylus siamensis; assembly: GCF_052110815.1. Classification (NCBI taxonomy): domain Eukaryota; kingdom Metazoa; phylum Chordata; order Crocodylia; family Crocodylidae; genus Crocodylus; species Crocodylus siamensis. The sequence continues at coordinate 46,085,393 of NC_143397.1, forward strand.
AAAGTGTGGGTGGGGAGAGTGCTTGCAATTGAGGTTTCCTATAGTGAATGTGGGCTAAATTCTTTCTGGGGTAAGGACATCTCTTTAATATACTTTTAATGTTCAAAGCACATTAAAAACATTAAAAACCCAACTAAACAGTTTCTCTAGATTCCTACCCTGCAAACATTAGTTCTTTCCCAGTTCAGTATCTTTTGTTGAAATCGTGTCTTAAAATGACCTTCTCCCTAGCGGGCTGTTTCTGCCCCTTCTTGTACTCTAATCAGAATTAGGAAAGCCTGTTCATCAAGGCCAAGTTGTGATTGTGGGGGAAAGAGGTCTTTCAAGATAAGCTGTGGGAAGTAGGGAATGGAAAGAATCATGCACCAGAACGTTTTTACTTCTAAATACATTTTGTTGTGGACAACTTCCCTCTGTACGTCAAGCTGGAGCCTACCTGGATGAACTGCACAGAGAGTAATTGCCATGGTCTACAGTTTTTTGTGGGTGGGGTAGTATGATCCAAATTCAGGGAATAAAGGGATAGTGGAAGGGTTGGAGCTCTTTTGTAGGAGATTTCCTGTCATATTGATTCTGGAGAATGTTCAGCTTTGCCTTTCTATAGCAAGTCCTCCAGAGCAATTTGGATAAATAGTGGTAGTTAAAATGGGTAATAAGGATATGAAGGAGATGAAGTGGTAGAGGAAAGGCCTTTCGCTTACTGTCATGTGAAATTCTGCTTTTAAACAATGCAGCCATCTCAGTCTGACACGCGCACACACACACACGCACACACACACACACGCACACCCCTACCTTCTTTCTATTGCTTTTTATACCCACACTCCTACACAAACAAGGGTGAGCAAATAAAGGCAATTCAAGCTTAACTGTGCACACTTTCATCAAAAGTTAGCAGCATGTCAAACTCTAAGTACAGTGTGAGCCAATCCTGATCTCATTCTTGATAGTGAAAATCAGGAATTACTCAAAAAGTCATGCTGGCATGCAGCAGAATGGGGCCCTGATTGATTAGAATCAATCCAGCCTCTACTGAAACATGACTCCTATCTGGAGCCCATATCCATCCTTAAATTTAGTTTACTTCATAATAACCAGCAAAGTTTCACTAAAGTACGGAGCTGAACAGCAAAAGGAAAAACCATGCCCTGTGTTTTGAGAGCACCTGCCAATAAGCAAATTAGAGAAATTATATACCTATTGTTCTCTTTATGTTAGCATTGGGGGAAAGTTATATGATCCACCTGCCAATGTCTCATATCCCTGCTCCATTCTGTTTTTTGATTCAGTGGGATTCCTAGGGTTCCCATCATTTTCTGTCCTGCACCTCAGAGCACCTTTTGGTGAGTTTAGAATGATCTGTGTTCTAAATATCAGTCAAGGGAATGTTTTTTGTGAATGTAATTGTCATTTGAAAATATATTTCTTTTAGATTATGCAAACCGAGTAATTATTGTTGCACAAATATGACTATAGTGGACTGAACAAGGTTTTCAAATGATAATAGAATAAAAATGCATCCTCAAATAGCTTTTGCTAAGACCCCGTTCTGCGTTTCAGAAATAAAAAAAATAGTCCAAAACAATTATAATTTGGAATTGTTAAAATGGATAAATGGGGAGGAATCTGGCCTTTCAGGTTCAACTGCTCATGTATTAAATTTACCAGACCACTGTTTTAAATAAGAAAAACTTTATCTTAGTGAAGTGTTATGTGATTTCTACTGCTCATGTATCTTTTCTAATAATCTGAGTATATCTGTTTCTTTTTATAGAAAAGCATCTCTCATTTGATTATTTTTGGTAAATTGTCACAAATTAAGATTTTTAAATGTGTAAATATAGTCAGGTGAATGAAATTTCATGGAACAAGTAATGTAACAACAATGGAATGAGGTTTAAATAATATTAAATTAGTTTATGATTGTTATACTCAAGCATATACTTCACCTTTTATTTAAGAATTATGAAGCGCCTCACAACTACTCCATTTAGAGTATAAGCTCTTCCTACTCAAATACAGCTGAATAAAATTCTCCTCCAGGAAAAAACTTTTTAGGAATAATTCATCAAATATTATTTCCTAAATATTTCTTAAACAATTTACTTTTTTTTAGGAAGTTCTTTCTTTTGTTTCTGTGTGTTTTTACTATTCTCACGATGTAGTTCAGCATTTGGAAGCAAAACTAGTTTATATGGTATGCTTTTATAAACAGAGCCCAAGTTTGAGAGTAGAATATACTATTGACAGAGATATGCCTAAAAGTAGTGGTTCTGTTCTGTTCATATTGCTTTGCCTGCTTCTTTTGACTATGACAAAGCCATTTCCTTACATGTGCATAGTTCGTGGCCATTCAGAGGTCAGGTTTTGGTGACTGGGGCTTAGCAAGCAGAACACCTGTTGCTGAATTATGGGATATTGTTTTTTCCCTTCTGCTAAAATAGTGGAAGTGGACTTCTTGGCTGAGCTGGTTATAAAACACCAAAGCTCACTCTTATCTATCAGCCAGTCAGTCTGACAAATTGTGCTGGATTTGATTTAGAAATGTGGGATACAGCAGTTATGAAAAAATAAAATTTGTCAGTGTCAGAAACAGTGGCAGTTGCCACTATTATGCTTTGGGAATTTCAACCTGGAATCGAGGCAGTATTTTAAAATGCCTGCTTCTTCCAATAAACTCCGTGTTTTGGATTCAGTGATAGATAAATATATCTAACCAGCTAGCAACATTTTGAGGTATTAGGAAGGGGTAGAGCAGGGTTATAAACACTTGTATTTTATTTCACTCTTGATTTGGTTTGTAAATTCTATGGAGGCCTAGATGTTGCAAAATTTATTAAATAAAAGAGGATAAGGATATTTCTCCCAAAAAAGTGGGTGGGAAGAAAGTGCTACCTGCATAATCAGTGTTTTTGAATTGATATTAGCCAAAAGAATATTTGTTTTTTGCAGTTTCTGCCACATTTCAAGAAACCAGACTCTTTAAATGTGTAAAGAACAATAATAAAAATCAAAATAGTTGTGGTACATAGAGTTATAATATATGTTTAATGGTTTGGTATCACAAAACTGAACCAATTGTTTTTGGTGTAGGGAATGATTACAGTCTGAATGAAAATGTTCATGATCCCCATGTGTGAGCAGTGGAAATATCAAATTAACACGGAGACATTATTTTTCTGACTTAAGTATTATAAAAATATTTGTATGAGGCCACTTCACAGTCAGTGCATGCATTTAACTTCAATATGCTAGCTCTCAAGCTTATTAGGGTTCGTCTAATGTTCCTGTTTTAAGTCGGCATTCTGATTATAACAGTAATTTGTTCCTGGTGTCGATCTCAACTACTGAAGGCTAGCTTTGCAGAAACAGCTTCTAGCTATCTGTTGGGCTTCTTTCAGAAGCAAAGAAACCTGCTTTGATTTGTCAAGAAATTATCCGCAAAAGTTTTCAGATATTTTATTGCAATCAGTTTGTACAAGCAAGCAAAAGCCCACGAGAAGTAAATATAGCAAGGCTGTTAAAAATATAGTATTAAAATCCCTAAACTTGATTTCCATATGTTTTCTCTTTTTCAGATATCTAAATGAGGAAAAATGATATCAAATTTATTTCAAGATAGTGTTTGAAATAAGAACCTTTTCATGTTTTTCTTTTCAGAATAGTATACTCCCCTCATATGGCAATACTGTAACCAATGAAATATTATTTCAGTCCAAAGGGAGGAATTAGAATACAGCAATTAGTGTAGAGTTTGAACAGGCAGTCTAAATACATACACACAAAAAGTATTAACTTACAGCAATAATGTTGTAGACAATATCTTTTAAATCTATCATGGTGCCTTTTGCCCTTTCTATTAAGTCAGAAGGAAGGAACTATAATGAATGAGCACGTCTCTGTTCACATCGGCATCAGTTCTGTAGGTAGCCTGGCAATATGACATTTAGTGGGATTAATCCTGGGTTGAAGCTCTGATTTATTTTCTATCATACACAGGTATGAAGAGTTAGTCATTATTAATAAAAAAAACTCTTAACAGAAAACATAATTGCATCCAAAATTTAGACTGTATGATAGATTTAAAATAAAAAAAATACTATGTATTTTTGGTCAGAAGTATACAGCTTATATTTTTCAATGTCAAGCATGTCTTTTTCTTTTTCTGAAGGATGGTTATGAAGTGAAAACTAATTAGGAATATGTGTGCGCAGGTTGTTTTTTTAATCTATCCTTCTGAAAAGCTTGATTTGTAGTTTAAATATAACATGAAAATATTACAGATCTGACCAGACATAGCTGTGCATAAGGTCGTAATCTAAAATTCTGTTGTACTATTTCTTCATGCTTCCCATCAGAAGAGGGCACTAGTGATCCATTGTAAATAGCCAGTGAAACACTGCTTTTGTTATACCACATTTAATAACAACAGTAATAATATAATTTTCCTATTTAATATTGAGGACATTTTGTGTGCATAATTAAAATTATAAATATATAATGCTAATGTAAAAAGTTAAATAATTAATAGATTATATGTAAATATAATCTTTTGTGTCTCATTGTCTTTTCACATTATTATTGGAATACTAAAATTACAATTTACTTACTGTCCATAACAGGGAACTAATGCTTATTGTTTAATGCCTAGTCCAATGAGTCATAGCATAAAATAGATTAGTTTTGTGTACTACATTTTGCTGATTTTAATGAAGTATAATATATATTTGATACAGCAAACATTTAGATTTTCTTGTTTAAAAAGTTATCTATGAATATATCCAGTAATTTTATTTTTATAGTTGTTGCATCAAAAGAACTGTATTACAAATTAATGTAAAATTATTATATGGATTCTTATTAGACTAAATGGGTGAGTAAAAATGTCTGTTTTATCATGATGCTTATTTTCTGGTGGTTTGTTCTGTTAGGTTATTTGATCCAGAGCATTTCAGGAGGTTTGTTAGTGTTTCTTTGGCCTATAAACTGAGGTCAAGCTGAGGTGGCTGGGCCATGTCATATAAGCAACTTGGGTAGAGCTATGTGAGCAAGAAAAAATGGGATGAACAATAATATGGATTGTCTCCTTTGTCCTCATTTTCTCGGAATATAGGATGAAATCTGACAGAAGGTATAAGTCAGGCTTGGTAACAGCAGAAACACTAGGTGAATTTTTGATGAGAGTTGTTGACAAGAGTTACCATATAAAATCAAAGAGCTACCTAATAGTTATATATAATGGTAACATTTGTAAATAATGATCTGTCCAGACAAAAATCAAATTATCTTTTTGAAATATCCTCCACTCCTTGGGGTTACCAAGAATAATGGCTACAAATGTGAAGGAGAACAGATTTAGATTGGACGTAAGGAAGAAATTATTTATGGTAAGGGTTGCCAAAATATGGAATGGGCTTCCAAGGGAGGTGGTGCTTTCCCTTACCCTGGAGGTGTTCAAGAGGAGATTAGACAGGCATCTGGCTGGGGTTACCTAACCCCAGTGCTCTTTCCTGCCTGGAGCAGGGGGAATGGTCCCAATGATCTACCAGGTCCCTTCCAACGCTAGAAATCTATGAAATGTTAACCAAGATAAGCTAACAGTGTTATCTTCCACAGCTTAAGAACAAACAGTGTATATCTACACAGTACTTCAAACTGACACACCCAAGCTACATTTAGATTAGCTCTTTTACTGTTAATAATATGGCCAAGGCAGCACAGAACTTAGCTGCAAAAGCTACCTGAGAAGCTAGATAAATGCTAGGCAAGTAAGTGAGTTTATCTAGTTTAAAGGTAGCTCAGGTATATCTACATAAGTTGCAGTGGTGACAGTAACTGAATTGTAGACACACCCATAATCTGAAGTGAGAATTCGGAGGGGTATAAACTGTCTTCAATTATCTCACTAATGTACTAATTCCAAAAATTTTTCTTAGCAAGCTTTCAGGTTTAAAAACCCTTCATCAGGCTGAGGAAGCATCTGCAGTTGGTGTGTGCTCTTCCATCCAGGAAGAGCTTCCTCAGCCTGATGAAGGGTTTTTAAAAATGAAAGCTTGCTAAGAACATTTTTCCAACTATTTAGTTGGTCTAATAAAAGTTATCAGATTTACCAAAAGAACTTTGTATACATACACACATACATATGTGTACAGGTCTCATACTTTTTGCTTCCGACTATCTTAAGTTTAAAGATAAAATGTCAAGGATGTTAACTACGTCACTTTGGTGAAATAATGAAGAGCAATGGTGATAAGCAATTATAATTTAAATCTATAATTATAAATAGGGTCTTATTTTGGCATTTCAGGTAGGCAGAGTTCCTTTAGGTACATGCAGATGCTACCTTCAGATTGATCTAACTAGGGTTAGGTCAATCTGAAGGCCCATCTGTGCAGATGTGCAAGGGGTTATATTGGGTCATAAATGTTGGGTACATTCTACTCTGGTGAGCTAACTTAGATTTGGAACGGGTTAGCCTGCTCTGTTAAACATCTGCACATGTTTAGAGTGCAGCACCAAGGCTGAGAAAGCCCAACTGCTTGCCCTAGACTCGGGGCTGCACTCTTTCTACCCCCTTGACTGTGACTGGGTTATTTTCCTGAATCCTGCCGAACTTCTGCCAGGACCTCCAACCAGCCCTCTAACTACATATTAGGCCCCCATAATTGGTCCCGGGGCTAGTTTTGTTCAACGTCTTTATCTGTGTTCTTGAAGATGAGATGCTGTGTACCCTCAGCAAGTTTGCAAATGACACCAAGATAGGAGGAGTAGTAAATATGCTGGAGGGTAGGACTAGGCTGACCTACACAAATTGGAGGATTGGACCAAAAGAAATTTCATGGGCTGCATCCAGACATGCAGGTATGTGTGGTTTGTGGTGCTGAAAACCTCTTTGCAGCACCACAAACTGCACAAGTTGCACCATAATCAGTGCTGCTAATTTGCAGTGCTGGGGAAAATTTGATACTGGGATTTCCTGGTAGCAAAAAAAAAAAGAACCTGGTAAAAAAGTGGTGCAAACCATTTCAAAGTTGTGGGTGCCAGGACAAACACAGAGATTGGGATGTAGACAGCCCAGGGCACTATGCAGCCCAGTGCACTGTGGAGACCCTGTGCTGAGGCACTCTGTGCCCCAGACAGCTGGGGACCAGCTGGCTGGGGTGCAGGGTGCCTCAGGATGGGAGAGCAGCCATCCCTGAGCTGGCTGTTCCCCTGTCTCCTCATACCTCAGTGTGGGGGCTACAGTCCAAGAGCCCCAGGAAATGGCTGGCCGGGGCACAGGATGTCTTAGTGTGGGGGCTCCACAGTATGTAGAGATGGGGGAGCAGCATGCTTCCTCATCTCCATGTGCCAATTCCCAGCTGGATGAGGCACATGGGATGTTCAGCTCCTGCTGAGGCACCCTGTGTCCCAGCCAGCCTCCCACTGCAGCACATGGAGCAGCAGGACAATGTGTCCCACTACAAAGCACAGACAGATTTGTGGTACTACTATTTGTGCTGCTGCAAAGGCATACCCCTGCTCGTGTGGATGCAGCCAGGACATTCAATAAGGACAAGTACAAAGTCCTGCACTTAGGATGGAAGAATCCCATGCACTGCTGTAGCCTGGGGAACAGCTGGCTAAGCACCAGCTCTGCAGAAAAGGACCTGGGGGTTACAGGGGACAGTAAGCCAAATATAAGCCAATAATGTGTCCTTGTTGCGAAGAAAGCTAACAACATACTGGGCTCATTAGTCGGAGTGTTTTTAGCAGATCAAGGCAAGGGATTCCTCCCCTCTGTTCAGCATTGGTGATGCTGTATCTGAAGTATTGTCCAGTTTTGGGCTCCCCACTACAGAAAGGATTTAGATAAATTGGAGTTAGTCCAGCAAAGGACAATGAAAATGGTTAGGGGGTTGGGGTACATGCCTTCTGAGGAGAGGCTGAGGCAACAAGGTTTATTTAGTCTGGGGAAGAAAAGGCTGATGTGTGATTTAATAGCAGCCTTCAACTACCTGAAGGGTGGTTACAGTGAGATTGGAGCTAGGCTGTTCTTAGTGCTGGCAGATAACAGAACAAGGGGCAATGGTTTTGAGTTGCAGCAAGGGAAGTTTAGGTTAGATATTAGGAAAAACTTTCTCCCAGGGAGAGTAGTAAAGCACTGGAACATATTACCCAGAGACGTTGTGAAATTTCCATCCCTAGAGGTTTTTAAGACCCAGGTAGACGAAGCCTCGGCTGGGACCAATCCAGTTGGGAATGGTACTGCTTTCAGCAGGGAGTTGGATTAGATGACCTCCTGAGGTCCCTTCTAACCCTAATTTTCTATGATTCAGTGAGCTCGCTTGTCTCTCCCTACCCTGTATTACTTGCACCAGTTTCCTGGTCTGGCTTGTAGCACTGGCAAACATCTGTTCATTCTGATCCCAATCTTCCATCATGCAGTTTAAAGCAAGCCACGTCACTATAGACTGGGTGTGGTGAATGTCTGCTATTTCCATTTGTAAACAAAAATTATGGTCAAGTCCTCTTCGTTCAAACCATGGTCCTAATCGAGCCCCCCAATTTTAAAGCTTTTTTCCTTGATGCCTCCACCCCTGAATTCAAGTGATGGCCCCTCTTATACACTATGTAGAGGGATGAAGAATTCCCTTTCCAATGTTGAAACCCAAACCACTTCTAGGCCTTGCCAATATCTAAGATGTTAACATGTTCACTGACCAACCTGATAATACAACTACACAATACCCTTGCAAAATTTGGAGTTCACTGAAAGCTGGAAAATTATAAGGCAACAGAACTGAATTTGTATATACCTCTTAAATAAATACTGAGAACTGAATTCTGCTTTTGTGTTGCTATGGATTTACAGCAGCAGAATTGCAAGCAGATTATGGTCCAAAAAGTGTGTTATATGGAGCTGATCATTCATTTGCATATTTAATTCAGTGAAACCTCAGTTTTATAATTAACTCATATCTACTATAGATTTTCCAGTTTACTGAAGAATTCAGACCCAGTCAGTCACAGAAAAGTAAATCATTTGCCACAGAATTGTCAGAGTATCTAAAATTTTAATCAGGGAAAGGGCTGGTCTAAATTACACCTTTTAAAATCTGTATCTGTTCCATTCATGGGTGTTGCTTTAAATTTACAACACTGGAAATGAGAGTGAAACTAGCGATGTGTCACAAGAATAGATATACCCAATTATGTCAAATGACAAAATGATGAAAAAACTCAGTAAAAATCCAGATGTTCTTTTGAACCAGTGGGCCCTCAAGGCTACTCACTTACTGAAGACTTATCAGGCAAGCCTTATATGAGTTGGCTAGACTTAAAATGTTATATTAAGAAATTATATTTTAGAGAAGGGTTTTAACATTAAGTATATAAGGAAAAAAAGCTTTGTGACTACATTGTCCCCCCACTCAAAAACATGACTTTTCTGCTTTTGTCAATATGAATTAATCAACAATTCAATTCATACCAAATCTAGGTTTACCTTAAGTAATGCTAGCACTATTAAAGCAAGCAACAAAGTGCAAAATAAAAGAGAAAGTATAAGAAAAAATGCAAGAATTGGCTTAGGGCAAGTGATCAAGTAACATTACTTTTTAAAAGTGTCATACAAGATCTTGGAGGTCTGTTTAAGTGCTAATATTTGTAGTATAACCTGCTAAAGGAAACCACAGTGTTAATTTTCACTTCACCTTCACAAGGGAAGAAAAGATAGAGTTTACTTCTCAAAACTGCTGTCTAATCTTGCCAAATCTGCATGACTTCTAGGACTTGCAGGCCAATACTTGAAAAATATCGTGTTTTACTTTATATAATACTTTTTATCCAGAGACATAGAGCAGTTTAAAAAAGGCTTGTTCATACTTTGCAAAGTCCTGTTTTTACTATCCCTGAAAAATAAAACCAAGAGAAATAAGATGGCTTTTTTCCAAGGCACATGGTGAACTAGTGGGAGCCAACCTTTTTGGCAGGTGTGACACACATTAGCCCTGCACCTTCACAAAATGCCACTCCAAGTCCTCTCCTTTATCTGGTGCTCTGCTTTCTGTTCCCTGACCCAAGCTGCTGCTCTGCTTTCTGCTTCCTGCTCCATGCCCCTCTGTCAGATCCGATGTTCTGCTTTCTCCCCTGTCTGCCACTGTGATGCCTGTCCCTTCCCTGATCTGATGCGTACGGAGGCTGTCCATGCCACTTGTGACACCTGTATTAGCCTCTCCTCTCTTGCAGTACACAGTGCCCATAAGGAATATTTTACAGTTCTTTTTTTACTCTATGGTTCTTTCCATTGCTCTAATATTCAGTTAAACTGTCTGTCCATAGAAGATCTGTCCAAAATTCTTTTGGCAGGTCATATACCTCCAAGTTCCAGCTTATACTGTTAAATCTTGAATTTTCCAGGTGGTCTAACTGTGGTCATTTGCCTGAACCCAAAAAAATCCAATGACCAAAGATGTGGTTGCTCAAGAGAAAAGAGCGATCATGAACACTGGATAGCAGAAGAAGGTGAAAGATAGCAGGGCCTTGATAATTTGCTAAACAAGAAACTCTTTTATAATTTTTGAAATACCTAGTTTATATTTGGGACCAATTATGAATTACAGTTTACAGTTTTTCTCTTATTTTTGCAAAAGGATGGTGTCAGCGTAGTGAAAAATCAGAAAAAACCGTTTGCTTTGGAATAGGGATTCTTTTTTCATATGAATATTCTGGTTTTAATGCCCGTGGATTATTTCACTTGTGAAATTTTGGCCATACTATTTGGTTTACTTAATTTGTTTCACTAGCTGCTATTCTTTTCAGAAAAAGTTGGGAGTGTTTGTGGATCCCTGGTGATTGTGCTAGAATGCCTGCATGTATCTGGATTCTAGTCTCTCCTGTTTTATTCAGCTTCTTATACCATCTGCATGGTTTTGTAGTTTTCTTTTTAGAAGGCCTATGGCTATTGAGCTGGCAACTGAAGTTTATAAGAAAAATATACTGGAGATTTTGAGCTGGCTGTAATGTTTTGAACATAAGATACAGACAGATGTAGAAAGGAGAGGAGATTAAAACTTTGATACTGTTATGGACTTTCCTTTCCTCTTTGTACCACCCATCCTTTTGTGTTTTACAGAATAATGACAACTAGAAGCTCAGTCCTAAAAGCGTAGCTCTGTTCTGAAGAGGGACTGTTAAAATGTCCATTACTTCAGTACTTCGATCCCTTCCACACAAGAAGCAAAAAGATAGTTTATCTAATTATCAGACCTGCAAGATCAACCAATGCTGGGATCTGAGGGTCAAGCTGTTTTTATTATTTTTTTTCAACCTTCTCATGAATCATCTGCAGTAATAAAGATTCTGTAGGCAGTATTTTCTCTTCACTGGGCTTTGCAGTGAAGTTTCTGAAGGATATATTGGAACTAGACTTTTTAATGTTGAATATAATATTGATGGTGATAAAGTCTGTATTTAAGGCTGCTACTCAGCTTCCACTGTAAATCTCTCATTTCACTTGCATATAACTTTATCAGAAATTCCCTTTAGGGCTTGATCCATTATTGGTCTTGGCCCTTATTGCTAAAGCTCACTAAATTCCAATAAAAAATAATGCTTGGAGTCTTTCTCCAAGCACTTTCACCTTTACATTTCAATTACTGTGTACAAAGGAAGCACAGAGGGTTTTTTTTCACCTATTTAGAACCTGATTCTGTGAGAGGCTGAGCACCTGCTTCGAAGTCAGTAACATTCAAAGAGGCTCTGGCTTTTGCGGTATCTAACCTTTGATGCTTTTGGACTGTACCTTTTTAATTTCAAAGAAGATGCTGGTATAATCATGTTTGTCCACAATCCTCTGCAAAAGATAAGGCCCTGAAATTTATTCTAAGGCAATACATGGGGAAATAGTTTTCCTTTTCCCATGGAACTTAATGCGTACTCTCATCCTTACTATCTCCTTTATTTCCTATTAGTTAAATTAATTAAATGTATTCACCTTAAATTGCTTATCTTTTACATTTGTTATTCCTTGTATTTTGCCTTTCTATATTTTTGCATGTTTCCAAAACACTAGTAAGGACTTTTAAGTCACTTAGGGTGGGAGGAAGTATCAAAATAGTAAGGTCTATATAAAAAAAACTCATTAGAGCATCAGAAAGAGAGCAGGAATAATAAAGTACACTAGGTCTCATGGTTATGGCAGTAAAGAAGAGGGAGACAGATTCCTGGGGTTATGGTGACAGTAGAATAAGACAGGAAGTATCCTTTATTAAATTGGATGGAATAAATGGGTACAGAGAAACAAAGACATTAGCGCAACCCTTTTACTGTACAAGATAAAGCAAAGCCTTAGGGTTTTGAGTACAGAGACTTGTCCTGCCTTAGTTGCAGGGCAAACAATCACTATTAAAAAATCTTTTTGGCTTTTTACACAGAAAAAGATACAGAATAAGAAAGAAGAGCACTTCATTAATTTGAACAGTAAGTGTTGTATTAATAAGACTTTTATTTCAACAATATATTTTACTTTTTACTATAGTGAGTTTTAATAAGGAAAACCCACCTGTTTGATAGCCTTTAGATAGTCCTTTCTGGGGAAGAAAAAATAAGTTAGATAAAATGGGCTAGTGCTGCTGTTTGAGCTTGATCCTTCTTTCCAAAAGACGAAAGAAGGTAAATAAACATCAAAATGGAAAGAAAAGGACAGCAAGGAATGAAGATACATTTTCTGTTGCTGATTCTTAATTGCAAACTCAGTGTTGTATAAAGACAGGCACAGTCATACCTGGTGACCTGGTAAATTTGTACCAACATCAGACTATTTAAGACCTTGACTTTAGCTGCCATTTTGGTTATGGGCTCATGGCAAATATTGAAAAAGAAATATCATTGCCCAGGCAAGTTAGACTCCTATTAAGTTAAAGGAAATAAAAGATATGAGATGGGAAAGCAAAAAGAGCCATAACTGGGGAGTGATAGTAAGACTGTATATTTCATAGTCAGGGTGACATTCAGGATTTGGATGTTGTAGGAAGGTGGCTGTGTTATCTGGATTGGTCTTGTCAGGATATTTCTTAAGATCAGGATGGTGAAGATCCAGTCATTTTCCAATGAATCCTAGGTTCCAAGGAGATCACGAGAGTAGGACCATAATTAGAGATGTACTAAATTAATGAGTTTCTTGTTTTTGTTCTGGTCCCTGTAAAAACTTGGAGGGGAAAGGCAGCTACAAATAGAAAAGGGTGGGAAGCCCTGGAATCCTGGAGCACGGGGGTAGAGAGATAGGGGAAAAGAGTGAGGGGCAGGGGCATCTGTCAATCCTGGGAAGGGGTGGGTGGCCATTTGTCAATCTCCAGGGAGGAGGAGGAGGCTCCCTTCCACACCTCTCATTGGCTGATGGGCTTCAGAAGTCTTGTCCCACCTTGGAGATTGACAGGTGGCCATCTGTCAATCTCTGGGGAAGAGTGGGACTTCCTGAGCCCCTCAGCCAGAGGCCAGGGGGGCACGCTGCACTTTGCCATGAAAATAGTGCTTGATAGTGCACTGAAACCGTGATATATGGAGGCAGCCTCCATAAATTAGGTAGATCTCTAACCATAATGCTCTTTTCAGTCCCACTGTTCTCTTACATTGAGGGGTGTCAAATTATGGACACTTAAGGGAGGTGATCCTTTCATTATTTTGTCTACCAACGGATTCTAATTTATGTCACACCATGATTTGGCCCACTGATTCGTGGTGCTACACTCCTTTTGTTCAACAGACATGATTTTAATATAGCCCTTGGATGGTACCAATATATGTTTTTTGTTTGGACTAACTTCAATCTTTCTATCCTTATCTTTTGTTGTTGACTTTTAAAAAGCAGTTTTATGTAACAAGCTTTACTACCTTGGACAGCTTAAACTATAAGCCTGGACACTACAGGACTTCAAGGTTAGAAGGTAGTGGAAAAGAAGATAAGGACAATATTAATTTGATTTGTAGGTATGCACTTCAGCAGAATAAACAAATTTCAGTTCTTTAAAGGATGATTCGTTTCAAGAAAATGTTGCAAGGAAGTTGTTCAGGATGTACAGGGTGCGTCCACAAGATATTTTACAGACTAATTTCCTGCCGAGTAAAGTGTCATCACCAGTGCATGGCAATTAGAGTGCAGAAGACTAATTTACTTTACTATTGGATTGTCCTGTCAGATGCAAGTGGTATCCAGCAACACAGTAAATTATTGCCCTTAAATGCATGTGTATATTCAGTCTCATTAATTGCATGCGTAGGTGCACCCATTTACCCCATGATTAGCTCTGTAGTCTTATACACCGCATGTTCATATCTACTGCTTAGTTTGTATTCAGATGAAAAACTTGAGCCATCTTCCTTCAGTAATTTAACGGAAGATGGTCTGGTTTATACCGAGGCTTTTCCACCCCCATTTTCTCTGGAAAAATAACTACAGTAGGAATACTATAAAGAACTATGATTGTAACAAATGGAGCTGAGTGAAGAGTTCCCCAGGAATAAGTTCTTCATCGAATAAATTAATCAAAGTCTGAGAGAACTTATGACTTGACCACTGTTTGATGATATTGTAAGGCTGGGTTGTTAGTATCATTACACTGTATGCCCTTAGTATCACACCAGTATTATATTGTTTGTCACGTGTCCCCTTTTTAATAGCCATTATGTCCATGTGACAAACTACCCATGTGTAAACTACCCCCATTTTTATAGAACTTGTTCATCATTGGCTAGTCCTATATATTTTTGCTTTTCATGAATTAAATATCTGAGTTGCTCTCTTTTCTTTTTATTTATATAAATGGTTAAAATAAAAGGTTTCAAAGACTTGAAAATATTATCTATTAAGATTATCCTAAAAGAGTTATTTGTACACTCTTGACTAAAACCAAATATGTACTCTTAATGCTGAATATATTCACGGTAAATGGATTCAGATATTTTTGGGTTAATATAATCTTTAAGTGAAATTAAGTTAAGTTATCATTTAACTTGGAAGTGTTTCCAAATGGAAGGAGAACATAAGACCTAGTTAGGACTTTGCATCTGCCTACCTAGAATATCCACTACAGCATGGAAAAAGGCTAGTGTTAGTGTGAAATAGAAGGTAGGCTACATTTGCATCTTATAGACTAACCAAATCAGAGAAAGAGAGGCCCACACTTCCATAAGCATGAGTTCACTTCATTAGATAAGTCTAATGAAGTTAGCTTATAAGGTATAAATCTACCCTGCTGTTTGCCTGACTTCAGACTAACATGAGTAACCACCTCTCTCTAGTGTTGAAACAGGCACTTTGCACATCTATTTGAAGATTCTTGAAGTTCATCGAAGTTCAGGCTAGCTGGAAGGGTCAAAGAAAGAGGGGTGGAGAAGGGTCAAAGAATGAAAAGAAGACATGCAAGAGCAGCAGAGAGTAAAGTGAGTCCAGTCTATTGATACTTTTGACTGCTGTGGAAAGAATCCAATTGTAGTTTTGCCACAAAACCAGTTGAAATAAGTGTTAAAATGTAGCTGATGTCTAAAATAAACCAAGAAGTTCCCTGAAGGGAGAGGGACACAGAAGACTCCTTCAAAAACAATGAAAGTTCACCTTGTCTGGACTTACCATGCTTCTAAAGCTTGCCTGCAGAGCATTATAGACCATAGAAAAAGATGGCGTGACCCAATGGAAATGTAATCTCCATATTTCATACACTTGTTTCTGTCAAGAATTCAAGTGAAAGTGGGTATAAAAGTAACATGACTCTGCATGTTGTATGTGATCAGGGGCAAGGGGTTTGCTTGGAAGAGGGAAATTTCTTTTCCTTCTCCACCTCCTACTAACCTTGCTCTGAGGAAGGAAATGCCTGGCTCAATGGCTATGTAAAGCATGGAGCATCTCAGAACTTTGCAAGCTATGCCTGGCTTTAAGACAAAGCACAGCTAGAAGACCATAACTTATAGCCTCAAGCAGCTTCTATCTCTGACAGCCAGTAAGGCAACCAAGTGTTCAGGTAGCAGACTTTCAATTGAAATGTAACTGAATTTGGCTTACTGAATAAAATCAATTTTTGACAAACGGATGGTATTTTTTGGTCACCTCTACAGTGCTATCTATAACTTCTGTAATCTGGTATGAATCCAGCCCATACTTTCTACATCAGCTTCCATTACTGATGAATTTTCCTATCTCACCCTGCCCCCAAAAAATAAAGCCTAATGCTTCTCTCTCCTTTTTTACGTAGGATCAGAGAGAGATATGATATGAGATTGCCACTATAGAGAAAAGCTCAGTAACTTTGTCAGTGGGCAGAGAGATGACATTGTCAAGTGACAAAAGAATACACCAAAATAAAAAATGTAGTATTTCACTCGGAAGCTGGTGGGTAGTGTGTACACTTCTTTGTTAGCTTTCGTCACTGTGTAGTGCAATAGACAGTTTCTTGGCACCCTAGTGAGCACAAACAAGCTTGCTCAAAGCAGTGGGCCAGGTCAGTGCTTGTTTTTTGTTTTTTTTGTTATTTTATGTCTTGGGTTAAAAGAAATAAGGCTTGTTCAGTAGCTGACAAGACTAAAGACGAATCTTCAGAATTGAACTGTAATTCAAAATAGTCTATCTCCTGGTAATGAAAGTGCTTACCATTTTTTATTATTGCTTACTAGTGTTATATGTGAAAAGATAAAGAACCACACATTTTCAACTTCTATTCTTTTCTCCTTTCTTTTCTTTCCAAGTTTTCTTTTGGAGCTGAAATTGCACATGCTTAGTCTCAGCCTGGACATTTTTTAAAGTGTTTTCAACAGAAATCTGTTGGCCCATTTTGACATTTGTAAATTCTGCTTATTTGATGATTTATGAAATTTGAGAAATCCATGCAGTGATCAGACAGAGATATGGATATGAACAGACAAATTTCTCAAGAAGTTGGGAGCAATAGAGAGTAAATCAGAGACCTGCTAACTTGTTTAACTCTTAACAGCTCATCTAAACATTAAGAAAAATAAGTAACAGGTTATTCTTTCTTTCCATCCATCAGCTTCTCTGTCTCTCTTTCTTTACTGTATGTTTAAAGAAGAATCAGTCTTGCAGACACGTCTGCTAAAATTTGCACATGCATAACCTATCAGAAGAAAGAATGCATCTCAATGGGTGCATCTACACATTCATTAATGCACCTTTGCTACTGGGCATTGTTTAATACCTCTAATATAAGGTACTACATAGAGGTGCATTAGCCTGCACTAATGTGCAATAGCAAAGGTGAACAGTTTTTTTTGTTATGCTTCATGCACAGTAGATTAATTCTACTGCACATTAGCATGGTTTTTGCCATGATGTGCTAATGCACAGTAGAATAGTCTATGGGACATTAAGGCATCTAGTGTAGATGCACCCAGTGATACGAAGCAGAGGGCTTGGAGGGCTTGTGATAGATCCTTGTTTACAGAGCTGATCTCCATGCCCCATGAAGGAGAAGCTTGCCTTTCATCTTTTTTTCAAAGATATTTTCCACTCTTTCCTTGTGAAGAAAGCTTTGAAAATGTAAACTGTTTTAAAAAGGTCATAAAAGGAAAAATCAGCATTAGGAAGGGCTTCAGGTCTGCACTAGAAGGCTGTATATTGGGGCTATCCAGCTTCTGACCAGCCATTATCACACACTCTGTAGGCCCTTGACTGTGTAGCCAGTCCATTCCCCAAGTGGGTCCCCTCCCACCATGGCCTGCCCCAGATGCCCTGGCCATTGCAGCAGTAGGAGCAATATGGGAAGTTGTAGCCAGGTGAAAGCACCTGGGCCACCAATTAAACAGTCCTGCTGTAGGCCACATAAGGGCATACAATTTATGTAAAATAATGTGACAAATTTGTGACACATCTCAAAGAATCTTCTTACTATCTCTTTCCACACATGTGAGTGTGTGCATGGTGGCATGATTATGGTAGCAGACTGAGATTTTTACACTGACTTGGGGTGACGATTGTTGTTTCTCAGCCTCTTGCAAAATGTCAAGGCCAGTCCAGTTTAGGAATGTTTTCAGTCTTCTTGAAGGCTGGCACTGAGTTGGAATCACCTCATTTAGGCACATGCATTGTTGCAGGCCTGTATGACTTTGCCACAATGACTACAAGAGGAACTCTGTTCATTTCTCACCACTGCTGCTCATGTGTACTGCATCCTGTAATCTCTACACCTTCTCTTCTTCCTTCCCTTCCCCCATTTTTGACTTCTGTCTCAGTGCATGAGGAAAAGGACATTTATTTGGTGAGCCTAGCATCGACTAAAATCTGCTTTCCTCTGATCAATAAGCTCACACAGCCTAATACCACCAAATGAACTGCCTGTCACCACAAGTGCAGCAACATGGATCCAGTGGGGAACTGGACAGCGGGACCTGGGGGTGGGGGGATAGTACTTTTATGGGAAAACATCATATGCATCACCAGGCAAGGTACAAAATATTGTAAGGAATCTGTTTTCCCATTTGCATACTTTTCCAGTCCCTTTCCAAACCAACATCCCGTTCTTTACTTCTCCCTTATGATAGGTGCACCCTATCATTCTGTGCACCCTCATTTTACCCTCACTCCCTCATGTTTGTTTTTTTACCATATTTCCCTTTTATTTCTCTTTGGTTCAAATTTTGACAGTGGAATTATTAGTCAGAAACCAGCAATTGATCATTATATAGTACATAACATTTTAATATAATTGACAAGTAGATTTCTGAATTATTAGGAGCTCTCAGACTGGTTGTAAAAGACTCACCAGTATGCAGTCCTGTTTTAACTTTGTTCTGTGTTCATTGTACCATAAAACCAAATTAAATAGCTCTACAAGTCAGACAAAGATATTCTACTTTGTCTCAGACGTTTTGGCCTAGTTCTGCCTGATAATGTTTGCCTTTCTGTCTCATGCCTGTTGATCCAGCACTTAATCCTATAGAAATCAATAGCTTTATATGCATAAAATAAAAACATCAAGCCATTCTTTCTACACAAAGCGTGTCAATGAAGCTAGAGAAAGATTAAGTAGGAAGATTAAATGACAGTGAATAGAAGAAATTGTAGAATATTGTCTTGGTCCTATTTTGCTGCTTGGATAAAACATCTGGGCTGAGTACAAACAGTAAAAAAGCCTGAGGCTAAGTCAGTTCAATCTTCACAGGTTAATTTAAACTGCATAGATTGAACTGATAAGCAAGTGAACAGATGTTCACTTTTGAATCTGGAAATGCAGCCACATGTCTGCAGTGGCCCAAATGAGAAGGTGGGGGGGGTACTAGAAAATGCCTCCCTGCTTGGCTGGAGTAGATAATTTGGGCCAAGGGGAGCTTGTGAGGTGGGGTTTGCAGGCAACGTACAAAGCATCCTGGGACATTGGGGATTGTAAGTTAACTTGAATCTAGAGGGGTTCTGGGACAGAAGTTCAATAAACCAATTTAACCAAAGCCAGATAAGTCTGATATTACATCCATCCAGTTTTATCTTAAACCAGTTTTGGCCATTTTTGAAAGTGGTTTATGTGCACTGAACTTCTGTTGTGTTACAGATTTGAACCAGTTTCTGATCACTTATGCCAATTTATATGAAATTTCTGCCCCTAGCCCTATTGAAGCTCCCAATTTGTAAATGAAGACTGGAGGACTGGGCTCTCTGTGACTGCTTTAAACGTTAATGTGTATTCATTCAAATGTCCATGTTTAAATTTTGCACAGTCTTTTTATGATTTAGAGTACTAGTCATTGGCTAGTGACCTTCAGTGAGCTGCATATATAACCTTTAATATTATTCTTGCTATCAAGGATATGTTTCAGGAGGTGAAAATCTTTGAACAGGTTGGCCTAAGCAGTGCTGTCAAATAAAAACCTTTTCAATTGCAAATACTGTGCTTTTCTACAAGCTTTCTTTCTGCCCATTGTCTAAAAACAAAACAAAATGCAGACCTTGCCTATTTCTGGTTGTATTTTTGTAAATATGTGAACCATAGAAAGACATTTTACCCATTTGTAAGTCCATTTGGAAGAGGAATGTATTGACAATGTTTCATGTTGATACGGTCTAGTATCTAAACATTGGTTTCTCTCTGTTTAGAGCTGTATTTTTCTGCTAGTTTTTCTAGGATGGTTGGTAGGGCTGTGTAAAGCTTCATTAGCCGATTCCATTTGGAGGAGATTCAGCCTGATTCACTAGCTGAATCTCCAAATCTGAATCAAATCAGAAGACTTATAAAAAGGACCAAATTGATTCAGAAGCCTCTGAATTGATTCGGAGAGATTTGGAGATAGATTATAAAGGCAGCAGTCCTCAAGGATGCTGGACACATCTGCCTCGAGCTGGTTAAGTATGTTGTGGTGAAAAGGGGGAGGAGGAAAGGAGCATGTCAGGGGGCAGATCAATGACCCCACATTGAATGAGGGATTGGGGCTGGGACAAGCTCCCCAGCCATAGCGGGGGGGCATGGGACTCAGGAAGGGGGAGTCCCACCACTGCTTGCCGTCACATGCTGCCAGTCTGGCTGCTCTTAATGGGAAAATGTTTATATATGAAGTTGAGAAGAGCTGCAGTAGGCTCCATAGTTAATATTTTAAGTCATCATTTTTTGACCCTGAGCTTTCCTCCTCCTTTGACTAGGTCCAACCCTACCACATGTCCATTAAGGTAACAGTAATATAAAAAGTGATTTGCAAATATTTCTGCAAATGTGTTAAATTTCTTCTGATAATACTGCATATTGCAAATATTTAGGATTTACTTACAAAAGTCCTGTATTCTATGACTACCTTATATGAATGGTTACTCTGCCAAAATAACCTGGAATGCAATATGTTGCTGATTATTTGCTATCTGTCTTGAGCCGTTCTCCTGTTTTAAAGGACTTAATCAAGGGACAGAAAAAATAGCATGTGACTTTTGATGACTCATCATATACCACTAATTGTGAATAAACATAGTTAACAGCTCACAAACTCCTTATTACATATGTAATCTGGAGAATCTTCATGAATTAAAATATATCTGTAGCAATATGAATCAGCATTTTTTTTATCCTTTCTCTGTACCTTTATTTTATCTCGTCCCAACCTCTACCTTGACCTTTTCTAAAATTTCATCATTGTCTGTGCAAGGCACTGCTCTACTCAGTTGCTTCCTCCATTTCGCTCCCCACTTCATTGACCTTCCTCCACTAATTGCATCTTAAATATCACTTTGGGAAATATATTCTAAGTGGGATTGGCTGTGAAATTTTTAAGAAACATATTTTTTTCCAAAGGAAACATCACCTCTGTTTTTGGTTTTTTTTCCCCCAAAATATTTATGAAATTTCGTCCCCACTCTTTAATGACTTTTTTTCCCATTTAATGTATGTTGTTATAATAACTCTGTTAGAAAGCTTTGTCGGTTTCATTTTGAAGAAGCTGTTCTATATAAAACTAAGTTCCATTTTAGCATTTCTGCTGTTGTGAAATGATGGAAGGTCTGGATGAGGAGTTTTCTTTGAAGAATGTAGTAGGTAGAGAGGCATGGTATGGAACTGTCTTGGTTGCCAGCCAAATTATACTGGGGATTGTTCCCATTTCTGGAGCTATGTGACATCAGGAAGTCACACAGGTGACATATATCTACTTTTGCTCTCCTTTCTGTGCTGTCTTCAAAAGATTCTGCAGAACAAATCCTTCCCTCACTCTTTTGGGTGCTGTTTTACTTATCACTATCTAATCTATGCATACTTACTTGTGTTTATATATGTATTTCAATTATCGTAATGTGCATATTTATATGTATAGTCATTAAAATGAATGAGGATTTCTTGCAAAAAGAGTATACATAACAGATTTTATTTTTAAAAATTGCTTCTTTCTCTAAAGACTTGCTTGCTAATGTCTTGATATTTGGTGCTCACATATTTTAATATGTTGCATTCCTGAATGACACATGATAACTTAACAAAGGAAATTTTATCTAGTACTACATTTTAAAGAAACTCTTTAACATCACATCAGTTAAATATATGTATCATATTTTTAAATTTAATAGCTGCCTATTGCCTGTATTGTCTTTGTCCATGCTGACAACAAAAGGATAAATACAGTGCATACAGTAGGTCCCTCTGGTTATACCATGAACATGACACATGTCATCCTATGATAAATTGGCTCTGTGTCTGTTCAATTTCAAATTCAAAGCTCTGGAGGCAGAGGTGTTAGGAAGCAGGCATAATTCTGGCGAGCAGAGGCCTCAGATGCACAAAATTAGTGTGCATGGAACAGATAACAGAAAGCGAGAAAGAGACAGAGAGGAAGTTTGCACAGGTTTGTCGACTTCCTGGGGTTTAGGTAGTATTGGCAGATGTTAGGTGTGAAAAAAACATCTGTAAGCATGATAATGAATGTTACCAGAATTTGAAGTGACAACTGTATCGAGCACAAGTGCTGTCTTGTTTCTTCATTTGCATACCAATTAAATAAAAAAACAAATATTGGGTTCCAGAATTTGTTTGACAAATAATCTGTGGGGTTTACTCAGTACATCTGGGTCAGACATGCTGGCTGTTTGACAGATGTAGCATCAAAAAAAATTTAAGCAAAAAAATAAATAAATAAAAAGGTGATGGGAAGCAGAGGGGGGCAGAAGAAGATAAAAAAGAAAAAAAAAATCACAATGTTACCAAGCAGGAAATTTTAAGTAGAGATTAGAGAAGGGTCAAATTTATTCAGAAACGTACACATACCTTGAACCACAGAATCACTGCCCTACTCTTTGTGTACACAGTTGTTATACTTGGTAGATTTCTTAACATCCAATAGAGATTGGAAGGCAATATTAATAGAGCTGGGTGCCAGGCTCTTTGCCTCATGCTTTGTAGGTCTATTTATCCCTCAGCTGGCCACATATATTCTAATAGCATAATTTAAAAGTTATGGGACAATGCCATGTGAGAATGGGTAGGAGAATTGAAGTTTCAATACTAAAGTCTCTCTATAGCAGCTTCTTTTTTTCAAACTGTTCTAAAACAGCGAGGCGCAATCTTTTGGCCTTGTGGGCTGGATGTTGGGCCAGTCTGTGGACCAGATCAGGTCCTGAGTGCCCGGACTGGGCACTGTGGTGCCTTCACCCAGCCCTGTAGTTTTATATATACATGTATTAGTGGTATTCCATTTAATCTCAGTAAAATGTGGATTTGGGGTTACTTTTTTTAATCTGAAAATTGGAGGGAGGAGGGTTATCAGAGAAAACCAGGATATCCCTGCTGATTACACTTCAGATTATTTCTGTTTTTTAACCAAGAAATTCTAGTGTTAAATGCACTGAGATCCCTAGGAGTAAGGCATATAACCCAAGGCTCTTTCCTTCCCAGAGGAGTTCACTTATCACTCAGCTACAAACTCCTGTCTGTTTGGTCTCCTTCTACCCCATGATTCAGGAGTTCCATTCTGTGCAGTAGACCATCTTCTACAAGACAGGTGGAGAGTGCACCCACCATAATCTGCTATATAGTATGTTGGTTAGGAGACTTGCATAAGTAGTGAGAGATATGGATTTGAATCACTTCACATTGAGGAGGTCCTAGAACCTAGGCCTATGATCCTTCAGTTGATTCTACTTGGGTGCATCTACATGTATGCTTTAATGTGCAATTAACTATTTTGGTGCACATTAAAGTATCACATTAAAAAACTGAGATGTTATGCCAATGTCCAGTAAATAGTAGTTCAGATGTTATGCTAATGTCCAGTTTTGATTAAGTGTCACTTAAAAACCATGTAAATGTACTACTGTGCATTATGGAAGCCTAATGCGCATTAATTTGGTACCTCACATTGGAGCTAAATTTAACAATCATTAGAAATGGTGGATTAATGCACGTGTAGATTAGCCTAGTCTACTAGTCTCTCCTAGGCTATTATACCAAAATGCAGGCACCATCAGTTATGTTTGTGGTTGCTGTGCTATGCAGTGAACTAAATGTTGTCCCTGTATATTAGGTCTGCTGTGAGGGCATCTAGAAAATGACCAGGAGGCTTAGGGACTTAGTGGACTTTAGGTACCTCCCCTCTACCAATCTGGATAACAACAGACCTAAGGTGGAAGTTAGGAGTGCCTATACATGAGTAGCAAGGCTAATTACAGTGCATTGGAGCAGGTTTGATTAATTGAGTCTGCTGGAGTGTGGTAGTTACTATGTTCCAGAAGACTTTAGTGTCTCCATGCTTAAAAATGGTGGTGGGGGTGCTTTTATATAAAGCTTTAATTAGAACAGTTCTTGGCATGTCTCTCCATCCCCAAGTCCTGGAGCAAATATAGGTTCTTGGTTGCTCAAACTGGACGCCCCCTGAATATAGCAAAATGTCCTTTCTGTAGATAATTTTAATTTTCTTCAAGTTTAAAAAACAAAATATACTACCATGACATGGGAGTAGGAGTTCAGTTGCCTTTGTCCACATTTTCAGTAGTGAACTAGCTTTCTTGGCAAGATTTCATTTTCCATGTTGAGTTACCTCTCAAGACCAAGAGCAGAAACCGAAGGGCATCAAAGAACATGAACCCTGAAGAAATGATTTGCATGAGGTGATGCAGTAAGTCAGTGGCAGGGTAGCAACAAAACTCAAGTATCCTGCTTTCCAATCAGATGTTTTAAAGCTAGACATTAGCCTCCCTGTAGAGGCTGGACTGAAGTAGCATGTAAGCTATAAGTTGTGACTGCTCTTTATGTCTATATCTATATCTATCTTCTGTGTGACCAATATCTAATTTTATAGCTGTGGTCAATTATAAAGTTCAGTATTTATAGTAAATATAAATCATCTATTAATAAAAGAAATACATCACTTACGATAATTTTCCTTTCTTGAGCAGCAGACTCCTTGTTTTTATGGAACATACTGAAGAATTTACACAGGTTAATTGTGGAGTTTAAAATTTAAATGAAGGAAATGCTCTTGAATGCACCTGGATGTACTAGTTATGTCTGAGTCCATTTCATACAAAAAATAAGTAGGCCAAGAAATTATATATTTTAAGAAGTTAAACTACTCACTCACATGGAACTAAAATTTACTAATGTCTGTATACTATAGTGAATTGTAAACTACCTGTAAAAACCCAAGCATATGTAAAATCTGTTGAATAACCCAAAACCTAAGCTGCCATGAATAGTCGGTAGAATGGTGTCTATGTCTTTTTTAGAGCATGGGAACTGAAGTGAAAAGATTTCCATTTGTGTAAACTGGGAAGGGCAAAATTAGAGTAATGTATACCCATTTTATGTTATATGTGCTCATTTTTAGATTGTGCAAAACTGGTATAAACAGTATAAACCATTTACAAATGTATAACAGAGTACAAAAACTGTATAAACAGTGGGAACAAGACCAGAATTCAACAGTGCATGCATCTATGAGGGAAAAAAGGGTATGTGGTTTGTTTTGAGCCAGAGAATGTTTCATACTACAAGCAAGGGATGTGTTTTACAGGAAAAAAACTGAGTAAAGAAAAATTTAGGCATATTATCAGAAAAATTCTAATAGTGAAGTCTGCTAGATGGTAGAAATCCTATACCTTTAGTCTTTTAAAAATTGAACTGGACAAATCACTAGTGGTTTTATTTTTGGGAAACAATCCCATATTCACAGTCAGATGCACAAGACGGCTTAATGGAACTTTTCTGTCTCTAACATCTACTATTCTCTGATTCATTACCAGCATGTCACACATCTCTAACTCCTTTCTTTTTCTTGCACTGTATTAAGATTTTGAAGTTTTGATGATTTTCCATGACATGAAAAAAGCAGGCAAGTCCTAAAATACTCTACTGTAGCTCAGTATCATTTCTAGTTGGCTCTTTACATCCATGGAGAGTAGAATAAATTGAGGTTATTTTATGCTTGCATTATCTTTAACTCACTCTTCTGTCTTTCATCCTTTCATTTGCTGCTGTTTCGTTTCCAGAGGTGTTACAAACCATGTTCAGCAGGATCAGATATGAGTTAAGGAAATACTGGCAGGGAAGGGTTCAGATTTATAAACACATTTGCTTCAGCCGTCCATACATACTTTCTAGGAATAGCTGTATGTTCAGTATTCACTGAAAGCAAAATCCAAAGCCATGTTGTGGCGTATTAGCAAAAAGCGAATGTTAAATTCACATGCTCCAGTACTTGTGACAAAAGTCACTACATACTCATTCATTTAAGAAAGCTATTCCATTTCAATTATCTGACCAATCACAAACAACCAATGGAAATGCCAGTACTTACAGTTTGCCATTAATATATGGAACTAAAAAGTCTTATCATGTTGTATGATGGGATCATGTTATCTAGGAATTTCCTCAGATATTTCTCTGACCAGATAAAAAGCTAAACTTATCTGAAAAAATATTAATTGTGAACTATGCACTTTGCTGTAGTGGTAACAAAATAATACACAGAGGATGAACTTGCCTGGCATGAAAGAATATGATTGGCAGCAGTTACAAATCAAAGATGTGTGACCAAACTTGGGGGTCATGATTGACTACAATATGAATATGAGCCACCAATGTGATGCCACAGCCAGCAAAGCAAATAAAACTTTGGCTTGCATCTACCAGTGCATCTTAGGCAAGACCCAAGAAGTCATCCTTCTACTTGGCCTTGGTGAGGCTGCAGCTGGAGTACTGCATCCAATTCTAGGCTCCACGCTTTAGAAAGGACATGGAGAAACTTGAAAGAGTCCAGAGGAGGGCCACGTGCATGATCGGAGGTCAAGAGAGCAGGCCTTATGAAGAGAGACTGAGAGGCATGGGACTCTTCAGCTTGGAGAGGCATAGGCTCAGGGAGGACTTGATGGCAGCCTATAAGTATATCAGGAGTGTTCATCAGGATCTAGGAGAACATCTGTTTACCAGGGCGCCCCAAGGGAAGACAAGGTCTAATGCTCACAAGACTGTTTTAGACAGGACATAAGGAAAAACTTCTTTACTCTCTGAGTCTCCAAAATCTGGATATGTTGAAGAAGCATTTGGATGATTATCTTGCTGGGGTCATCTGAGTTCAGCTGACTTCCTGCCCTTTGGGCAGGGGGCTGGACCTGATGATCTCACAAAGTCTCTTCCATCCCTAATGTCTATGAAATCTGTAATGTACATGTGAAATTGACTTACTCGCTGGAGCTGGGAGGTGGCAGAACACCATGCTGGGAGACAGGCGCAGCAAAAATGAAACTGTGGTGGGTGGAGCTGCCACAGGTGAAGAAAGAAGAGGAAAAAAAAAAACCCCAGGTGAATTGGAAGGAGCTGGGGATAGCTCCTGCATCAGCCTGGGTTCATTTTATGCATGCCTGCTGGGGGCGATTTGGTGGGCTGGACACCCGGGGCCACTACAAAAGACCTGGCTAAAGAACAGTGGGGGAGTGGGGACTGGAAGTGATGTCCCCCACTGGTCTGGAGGGATTGGACCACACCAGTAGTCACAGAGAGGGGACCTGGTGGGCACCCCAGGATGGGGCTGCCTCAAAGGTCCACAACCAGTGTGATCCAGGGGAGCTGCCCACGGAGCCAGAGTGGGCATAGACTGGTGATGATAAAGATTGGAGTCTGCAGGGACCCAGTGTCACTTTGGCACAGCTGGCCAACAACAAGGATCCAGCCCAAGGAAGGGATGGCACATTGGAGAATAAGACAGTGCCAAAGACGTACGACACTACGAAGGAAGAGGCTGCAGGGGATGCTGGGGGAAGGAATAGCACTAATCGACTGTGGCTGTCTGACCCTGCAAACTTGACTCTTAAAGAAACTCCTGGACATCACCCTTGATGACGCAAAGGGTAACATCACAGTTGGCAGTAGGTGGGGTGTAGGGGAGGTGGAGCCCCACATAGAAGGGAGCAGAGGAAGTGAGCAAGGGAAGGCTCCAGGGGAGTAGGACCGAACATCATCCTCCTGATTCATCCAAACTAACCATCAAAGATGTGCTGGGCAAGGCTCCTTGGGAACTGCCCCAAAGTCGCTTGGCAATCATAACATCCACCCTGAGAAGTCACGGCAAGACTCGAGAGGCATCGTCACCCACAGTACACAGTGCAGTTCAAGGTTTAATGAAATCTACTGGTTAATTACACAATGGATAGCATCACCTACTAAGCAATCACAACACTGCATGAATATCAGTCCCTATAACAATATGATTTTGAAAGAAGTTATATGTTTTTAAGTAAGGTTGCTTTAATGTGACATAGTTTGGGTAGTGAAGAAAAGGGCTAAGAATGTTGTATTGCCCATGGGGCAGGTTCCTGCAGTATTCCTTTTTTATGTAGGTGTTAAAGAGGAATAATTCTAATGAATTCAGTAGAGCTACACTTGTAAATCTGATGTTTGTGAGGAAAGAAACCATTGAAAAGGCTCTGACCTCATTCAGAGTTTGCAAATTAGCTTAAATAAATAAACAAAGCATAAACTCCTTACTAACTTAAGGAGCATACAGAGATTCAGTTTCTCTTTGGAGAGTTGTTGCTTTCCCAGGTGAAACCATGAGTGTACAGATGTTCAAAATTTTTCTCCCAGAGCAAAAACAGTCACTCTAGAAGAAAAATAATCAAAGAACAATCAGGTTTAAAATGCTTCTAGGAGTGTTCTTCCAGGGACAGCAAATGTCTGTACATGTTTTCTTCTGAGAAAAGCCACAACATGGTTCTGCAACATCCCAGCACGCTTTGCTACCAAAGAGACAGTGTATTGCTCACTGGAGCAAGGAGTGGAACATGTTCCTGTCACAATACCGCATCGCATGCAGAGAGACACAGGCTGACTCTGAGCAGTCTGTGACAGCCAATCAAGGCTGCTCTGTGCACTGCTGCCATCTGTTACCAGGCAGAGTAAGGGAGCCTGCAGAGCATTCTTACATTTATGCACAGGGGCCCCCTGGCTGCACAGTGTTGTCACTACAAACTCTCTGGTCTTCAAAGGCTTATTACTTGAATGTCTGTTTAGGTGTCTCTAGGTAAGTTTTTCTACCAGCAGAACAAACTGGGAGCATTCTTATAGATTAGTGATACCCAACCTTTTGGCCCCCATGGGCCAGATGGACAGTGCAAGGTTCCTACACAGGCCAGATCTGGCCAATGGGCCTCATCTGGTTGTGGGGAGTTGTACAGCCTAACTGTGATCCATTTGTCCAAGGTAGAGGTGGGGCTGAATGGAACAGAGTACTTCTAATCCAGATGCATGGGGAAGAGGGGGTCAGGTGACCCTTATCTGGATGCATGGAGAAGTGTGGCCTGATATCTGTCCAGCTGTATGGTGTGGGGGCAGGGTAGCGGAGGACAGGCCTGATCTATCTATGTGCATGGGGAGGGGATGGAGTGACTCAGATCCAGATGCGTGCATGGCGAGAGTAGGTTGGCTCCACACTGGATGCATGGGGGAGGGGGAGTGGGCAGAGCCCTAATCCAGATGTGTGGGTGAAAGGGGGGAGCAGCTTGACTGTGCAGTGGGCAGGCCTTGTCCTGATCCCACTTCTCTGCAGTGGCCTGGATAAGGCTGGAGCTGGGTATATGAAGCTTCCACCACTTCCCTGCTGCCAAGTTTTCTGACCTGTGGGTGAGCCCTGCAGGATGGATGTAATGGCAAGCCCAGCCCAGGGGTTGATTGCCTCAGTTCTAAATCATTTGAATGTGTATAAACATTCTTAGAGTGATCTCTGTGAAATAAGTTGGTGCCCCCGTTTATCCTGCTGGAATTATATTCACAACAAATAAGAAGATATCACTAACCAGCTCTTGTGTTGTCCATCATGGCAAAGAATATAATGGCTATGAGGGTAGGGCAGTCACCTGGCACAAGAAGCTCCCTTTTGTTGTAGGGCAAGATGTTTAAAATATGTTCATTTAGTGCTGTATTTGAACTTCTCTGTGGATAATTATTTTCCAAAAGTTATTATGTAGCACCTTTCACAAGATTTAATTTATTTACATCTAGCCATCATTTTAGACAGTTTAAAATTGAAGAGAGATATTATATTATGAAAATAATAATTACTGGGCAGATCTATATATGCACATTAATATGAAACAATAAACTCTGGTGTATATTGTGCTGGAGTTTATTGCTCTTGGGCACTGTGTATATGTTGAGCCAGGTCAGAGCAGCCCTGGCTGGCAGGTTGTCTAGGGGTCAGCCTCCCAGGCTGGGGCAGCTCTAACGCAGCTCAGTATGCTTCAGAGGGACTGGCTGGGGCACAAGGGTGCTCCAGTGAGAGGCTAGCTGGCAGACAGCCTCTGCAGTGAAGCACCCTTTGCCCCAGTCAGCCAGCTTTGCAGCAGGATAGTACTTGTATTTGCAACCTACAGTGGAATTTATTCATTTCTTGCACTCTAATAGGGTTACAGTGTTTCAGTCTTTGTAGATTAGTCTAAACTCCAGAGATTAAATTGAGAAACACCTGGACAGGCATTCACTTTTGATTCAGGAAATGCAGTCACATACCTGTAGTGGGTCAGGCCAGAAGCTGGGGGGGACTAGAACATGGCTGTCTGAGATGTAGTTAGCATGGGTTGTGTGCTTGCTTCCTAGCAGGACTTTGCAGAGTTGCTCATCAGTTCTTCTTCAAGCTTCCATGTACCTCTAGGATTTGTAGTCTACAGTTGCAGCCAGCATTAAGTTTTTAGCAGGGCAGGATAGCTCTACTTGGGGGAAGGGAAGTTTCACCCCCCATCCTGGTCCCAGACCCCAGTCGGGGTTTACTGAGGCAGAGGGGGGTGGGGGGGCTCCCGTCTCCTTCCTCCCAATCCTTCTCTGCTGGAGCAGACAGCACAGCCCAGCCCAGGGCTGGAATGCATGCTGGAATGCTGGGAGACTGTGATTTAAGTTGAACCAGGAAGGGGCCTGGGACAGAAATTTTATAAACCAGTTTGACTTAACCAAATAAGTTAAGTCTGATACTAGGCTTCAACCAGGCTTATCTTAAACCAGTTTCAGCCATTTTGAACCTGGTTTATGTTCACTGAACTTGTGTGCTGTTATAGGTTTAAACCAGTTTCTTTCTCATGACTTAAACTGGTTTATGTGTAACTTCTGTCCCTCGCCTATGAGAGCATGCTTTTTTACACATATCCAGTTGTACATAGAAAATCTCCTATAGACATACTCAGACCTACCATTATCAGTTTAAAGAAACAATTCTATTGTTCTAGTCATGAAAAATTATAAACGCTTTACTTACGAAGACACCTACATGCCTTAACTCTAATGTTTAGGTGCCACTGAGATCCTATGAGCAGCCAATCAACTACC
The DNA here is from genome assembly GCF_052110815.1 of Crocodylus siamensis. Classification (NCBI taxonomy): domain Eukaryota; kingdom Metazoa; phylum Chordata; order Crocodylia; family Crocodylidae; genus Crocodylus; species Crocodylus siamensis. The sequence continues at coordinate 46,116,640 of NC_143397.1, forward strand.
ACCTAATTTTGTAAAAAATTAAATTTCCATTTTTGGAAATATCCACACTCACTCAGGTCTGGACACTGCCATGTTTCTCAAAGAACTGGATCACGTTTTAGATATAACATTCTCAGGTCAGGTATTACTTCCCATTGCCCCTCACACATCTGCACATACATGTATCTTGGCTATGGTGTACTTACACTCCACCTTTGATTCCTGCTTGACCCAAAGTTTAAAATGACCTGTCTAGCAGTGTTACCAGAATTGTTATTCAGGCAGCAGTGAGAGAGTCAATTGAATTAATGGCTTATTAAAATCTACCTGATTCTTTCTAAATTCTTCATTCCACATGTGTTAACAACCCACTCTCCTTTTTTTAATAGTCTTGATGTTCCACTAATCAAGCTAGCCTTCCTTATGCAATTCTGCTGTCCATAGCTGCTCCTGGTAATGTAGTCCTTATTTCACAGTCCAGCAGACAGTGTTTAACTCATTCCAGTGAAGTTATATTTGGTTTTGCTTTGATGTTAAACTGAATAATACAGCTCTAGGCCTCTATCATATTAATAAAGCTCCTAACTTCTTTTCACCTGGAGAAAAATAGGTGAAATATAGGATGATGTGCCACACCATCTACACCCCCCTTTTCAAAATCGTAGATCAGCCCATGTGTATGCATAACTACATCTACACAACTGTGCTGTCTAGGAGGGATTCTTTTTTACATACCCCTAGCTGATATAGTTATATTGGGAAAAAAGTATATTGTATAGACCAACCTATGCAGGCAAAAGGCTGGTTTTTATAATATAGGTGATGCTAATTCCTTGTATAAGTATTCTGAAATACTTATTCAGTGTTCTGAAAGGACATTTTTGCTGGTAAAACTGTATTAATACTAGAGTGTTGGACAACCTAGATGTGCCTGTGAATGGTATATTTTTTCACACTCCTAATCATTTAACTACAGATCAGATCTAGGTGTAAGCAGTGCTCCAAGTTTCCATCCCTTGGTTTCCTAAAGAAAACAAGAAAAGGGTGGGGCCATATAATTATTGGAGTTTTGCATATATGAAAGGAAGACTGCACAGGAAAGATACTGCATATCCCAAGCACTTAAGTCAGATTTCTCCATGCCTGAATTATCTGAAGATGTGTTGGGTTTCCCTGACCATACTCAGTCTATTTGAAGCAAGTCACAAATTTGCCTTTGGCTGACTTTTTAACTAGACTTGATAAAAATGAATCTAAAAATGTACCTATTCTGGAAGAGGCAAAGTTAATCAAATATTGTATTCAGCTTTCTATTCTTTACTCTCTCCTAAAAGGTTAGAGTTTGTTCATGAAAACTACAGCTTGTCAATTGGTTTGTTCTCAGACATGTTTCATTGTTGCTCCTTTAGTGGAACCATCCCTTGAAGGTCATAGTAGAACATGTACAACCAGAAGTATGACAGTGACAGTCATCAGCTTCATTTCAGTTCTGCTGCTTGAGTTTTACTGGGTAGCCTATGAAGGTCATTCAGATGTTTATGAAGTACAATTCTTTTGACATTGTGAAAGGATTTTAAATCCAACACGGCTGGTGCAAAGTTTTAAATCCTGTTTTTTTGTAGATTTTTTGTCTGCGCTGTTTAGCTGCCTTTCATGCCTAGCACAAGCATCTAACAATATTTAGGATTTTCCTGTAACAATCAGACAGTAGAAGTTTCTTAAAACTAGGTTGAATGAAAACTTTTATAATTAAGCTGCCATAGTAAATGGTTTATACACTGAAGATTAGACATACTTCACAAACGTATGTACAGGTCACCTTTTAAAATGAGATGCAAAACTGAACAGCTTTTGTTTTATTTTAAAGGGTGTACTGTACATATGTTTGTGAAGTATGTCTAATCCAGAATTAATTTGTTCTTTCTCTAGATTGCTTCAAATATGCACCTGAGAAATGAAGGAATCCTTTTGCCTGTTTCCATGCAATAGTATTTGCACTGCTTTCCCTTGGCAGTGGTATATAACTTTTAAAATCAGTGAGTCCCCTCCTGTTTGATGAGAGGCATAATTTCAGAATCATTGAGGCAAATGATGGGTGAAAGAGAACAGTAATGTTTGGGAGTATTTTCCCCAGTGAATGATAACTCACCTAAAGCTGAATGTGTGTTCTTGTGATGACAAAATATAACAAAAGGAAGTTATGTCTGGGGCCTCTTCATCAGCTGGGAAAAAACATCCTGAAATAAAGCATCTAGAAATTACTAAAAGTAGGACTTGGGTGGATAAGAGGGAGTGTAGTATTCACAGGGTTTTTATCTTTCTACAGAAACTTTTGAGAAATCAGTAGAGGGATACATAGCTGTGAAAATCCATAACTTCCTTATTGGATTTGGTGTTTGCTACAGGGAATGATCTGGTGGGAGATCAGCAGATATAGGGTAATCTAGGAGATGGTGACCACCAATTACTGGAATTCACTATCTGTTGTAAGGTGGTAAAGATAACCGGTAGGGCAGAAGTGCTAGACTTCAAAAAGGGTAGCTTCAATGAACTCAGAAGGTTAGTAAATGAGGCACTCAAGGACAAAAGCTGGTTACCTTCAAGTCAGCTGGCCCTGGCAGGCTACACCCCAGGGTACTCAAGGAGCTGATGAGCATCATAGCCCAGCCTCTGACATGGATCTTTGAAAACTTCTGGTGCTCTGGTGCCAGAAGACTGGAAGAAGGCCAATGTGGTGCCTATCTTCAAGAAACGGAGGAAAGTGGATCCAGCTAACTATAGGCCTTGGGTCCATCACAATCTGCTGGCTGGGAAACTGGATACGTGGTCAGACCCAGAGGGTAGTAATTGGTGGAAGTCACTCACCATGGTGTCCTGTGACCAGTGGGGTCCCCCAAGGCTCTGTCCTTGGACCCATATTGTTCAACATCTTCATTAATGATGTGGACATTGGAGTCAGAAGTGGACTGGCCAGGTTTGCCAATGACACCAAACTTTTGGGCAGAGCATCCACACCAGAAGACAGGTGGATGATCCAGGCTGACCTGGACGGGCTCAGCAAATGGGCGGACAAGAACCTGATGGTGTTTAACACTGAAAAATGCAAGGTTCTCCACCTTGGAAAGAAAAACCTGTAGCATCCTTATAGGCTCAGCAGTGCTACACTGGCTCACACTATGGAAGAAAGAGACTTGGGGGTCATCATTGACCACAAGATGAACATGAGCTGCACTTGCAGGGAGTCAGTTAGAAGGGCCAAGGCAGCAATAGAACTCAGGCTAGCAACAAGAATTCAGGACAACAAAAAGAATTAAGGACAACAAAAAGTCCCTTTTCAGGTATATAGGGAGTAAAAAGAAGGTACACGGTAACATAGGACCCCTACAGGACAGGCTAGGGCAATTAGTAACAGATAGGAGGGACAAAGCTGAGCTCTTCAATGAGTTTTTTGCATCAGTATTCCTGAACACAGGCAAAGATATACCTCCAAATTGGACTATAGAAAAGCACAAGAGCAACACCAGCCAACTAATGGGTAGCACTGACCTAGTTAAGGGGCACTTGGAAGGGCTTGATGTGTTCAAGTCAGCAGACCCAGGTGACCTTCATCCCAGGGTGCTGAGGGAATTGGCCAGTGTCACATCAGAACAACTGGCAAGACTGTTTGAGCACTCATGGCACTCAGGACAGGTCCCAGAGGACTGGAAAAGGGCCAATGTGGTCCCTATTTTCAAAAAGGGGAGGAAGGAGGATCTGGATAATTATAGGCTGATTAGTCTTACTTCTATCCTTGGGAAAACCTTTGAAAAAGTTATCAAAGATCATCTTTGTGGGAGCCCAGCAGGAAAAATAGTGCTGACGGGCAACCAGCCCATGTTCATAGCAGGTACCTCCTGCCTGACAAACCTGGTTTCTGTGTACAACCAGGTCACAAACTGTTTAGATATAGGAGTTAAGGTGGATGTCCTATACTTGGATTTTAAAAAAAGCCTTTGACACGGTGTCACATCCCGTTCTCATGAAAAAAATTAAGTGGCTGTGACTTAGATGATTACATGGTCAGGTGGATGGTGAATTGGCTAATGGGATGCACCCAGAGAGTGGTAGTAGATGGATTGGTCTCGACCTGGAAAGATATGGGCAGTGGGGTTCCCCAAGGCTCAATCCCCAGGCCAGTGCTGTTCAATATCTTCAGTGATTTGGACAAGGATGTGGTGAGCACACTGTCAAAATTCATGGATGGCACCAAATTATGGGGCAAAGTAGAAACACTGGAGGGCAGGGAATGGATTCAGGTGGATTTGCACAGGTTGGAAAAGTGGGAGGAACAAAACAGGATGCAGTTTGACAAGGATAAGTGCAGAGTACTGCATCTGGGGAATAGGAATCACCAGCACGCATACAAATTGGGAAATTGCTTTCTAAGCAGCACAGCAGTAGAAAGGAATTACGGAGTCATAGTTGACTCAAAGATGAACATGAGTCAACAATGTGATGAAGTGATTAATAGAGCTGACCACACTTTATCATGCATTAACAGGTGCATCACAAATAGGTGTAACCAGATGACACTTCCCCCCTGTGGCACTGGTGAGGCCACAGTGGAGTACTGCATCTAGTTTTGGGCACTGCACTTCAAGAGGGATGTGGATAACCTTGCGAGAGTCTGGAGGAGGGCCACTTTTGTGGTTAGAGTCTTGCAGGAGGCCTGCAGAAAGGTCCTATGAGGAAAGATTGAGAGACCTGGATCTCTTCAGCCTCCATAAGAGAAGGCTGAGAGGGGATCTGGTGGCCATTTACTAATTCATCGGGAGGGCGGAGAGGCGGGGGGCAGCAAGGTATTGGAGATACTCTGTTTACCTAGGCACTCCTTGGAGTAACTAGAAACAATGGGCATAAACTGACAGCAGATTTAGACTAGACATTAGGAACAGCATATTTATGGTAAGGGTTACCAGAATCTGGAATGGGCTTCCAAGGGAAGTGGTGTTCTCCCCCACCTTGGAGGTCTTTAAGAGGAGATTTGACAAACACCTGACTGGGGTCATCTGACCCCAGCACTCTTTCCAGGGCAGGGGGTTGGACTGGATGATCTGCTGAAGCCCCTTTCAACCCTAAAAATCGTGAAATCTATGAAAAGACAGGGGAAGGTCCCAGACGCCCCATGATAAATCCATATTGCTTATGGTGAAATAATGGTTATTGAGGTGGATCTGGATGTAGGCATTCATATATGATCCTATAAACTTATACAAATCTGAGGGGCTTGGATCCATGTTTCTGGTTTTGTCTCATCTCTGATATAGTGAATGAGAGAAACTTATAATTTCTATGCAATATCTGACAGTTTTTATTATGCTAAATCAGAAGAGATGATGTATCTTTTTGGATTTATTCATCAAGCTGTTCCCAGTTAGTTCTGAATTAGATCAGGGGACAATTTCAAAACTGCTACAGAAAGTCTAACTGAATAACACCATGGGAAAATATCACTAGTGGGAGACTATCACTAGTAAAGAAGTCAGTATAAAGACAGAAGAAAGAGAAGGTGTGAATCAGACATTGAAAGAAAGAGCTCACTTGGATTTTTGAATTCTGTAGAAATACTGGGGAAAGATTTTAGGGGACTCTTGGACCCTAATAATAACAATTGATATGGAGACTGGGTTAGCCAGGTACTTTAGAGCAGCGGTCTCCAAACTTTTTTGATCGCGCACCCCTATCAGTAAAAAATTTTTGAGCACGCACCCCCAGTATATGTATATTTATTTATTTATAAATTATACATGTACTACTCGTGTGCCGTACATGACATGTGACCGTCTGATATACGGACCGAGTGAGGGTGCCAGTGTCAATCCATATATTAAATATTAGTAAAGCTTAATTTCTTTCTTATTTTTTTAGATAAAAAAATAAATATAAATAGAAGTTCTAATATTTTCTTCCCACACCCCAGTGGATCATCTTGCACACCCCCTAGGGTGCATGCACCCCACTTTGGAGACCACTGCTTTACAGAGCCAGTGCTGTTTCCTCCAAGGGAGCTCTATTCCACAAGCAAGAAGCTACATGCCTTGACTGAATTACTGTGTCATTAGACTTTCATATCTTTCAGATTTAGTTATCTAATGTTTTATCAAAGGGGCTCTGTAGCTACGCTGAAGATGTAATGCATGAGACAGTACAGTGTTTGCTCACTAAAAGTGCAGAGAAATTTGTACATTTGAAGTAGTTCAGATATGTTAAATGGTTTTGTGCTGTTAATGGTTCTTGTGTAGCCTGTGTAAACAGCAATATTTAACTAATCGTTTTAGTCATGTTTTCTTACAGCCAATACAATCAATAGAAATCACTCATTGACTTCAGAGATCCCCTCTGAATCAGACTCAGAGAACAAGAAACAATTTTGAAGTCAATACTCATGCTTCGCAAATACAGTAACACTAGTTTGCATTGCTCTGTCTAGGTGAAGTTTTCTCTGGTTCCATGACTTCCACTCTTGTGGTCTCTTGATATTGACCTCAGTTCAAATAAGAATCAGGCCCCAATCTCTCAAATGGATTTTCAGCAAGGAGAAAACCCCAAGCACTTATCACATCTATATTATTTTAATTTATGAATCTTATGTTGTTTTATTATTAATCAGCATTTTCTCATTGCTACTTTACATGATTTATACATGGCCTAGTCTTTCAAAGTCAGATGCTTATAATAGTAAGTTCCCTTACCTTTATTCAGGCCTTCCTATTAAAAGACTTATGGATGCACTGAGCTTTATACACTGTGACAATGCATAATGTTAAGTAAGTGCATGAATCTACACAGGATCATACTCAGACTCCAAAACAAGTGATTTTTCAAAGCACTTATGATCCAAAAAAAGATATCTTACTGAAAACCAGGCAACCTTTTCACATGCCTAAATAAAGGCAAAGAGTTTACATTTAAATTGGTGGAACTGTAGGAAAATAATTTAAAAACATTGTTCTCTCTCTCCTAGTTCTTTTTAGGATTAAGTCATTATTTTATAAGACGTGCTTAGAGACTGCTCATATGAGTGCCATAAATGGACCCAGATAACTTTCATAATACGTATTATTTTGAATAATATGGAAGTAATATTTTGAAGTTCAGGGAATTCTTGTTCTGTAGTTAGGGGGTATGATGTGTGGAATTGTTTGCTGTCCCCAGATTACAAATCAAAGTGGGATGTGTTTGGTTTATCCCATGCTTCCAGGCTTAGCTGTTGCCACATGGGATCAAGAAAGATTTTTCTCTCTCTTGTCTGTTTTTTGGGGATTATTTGCCTTTATTAAAAGCACTGAACCTGGCTACCGCCAAGCCTGGGGATTTTGACTGGGTTTTGCTGTTTTTAATAATCCTTTTGGGACTAAAACCCAAAGGTTCCTGAGGGTCTTGCTCAGGGTCATACCAATCACCTCATTTGGGACCAGGAAGTTTTATCCCATGGTCAGATTGTTATGGATTCTAGGGGTTCTTGTTTGTGTGTGTGTGTGTGTGTGTGTGTGTGTAGGAGAGTGAGGTATGACCCTCTTCTTACTTCTCACAGGTATATTTTAATAGCCCTTTCAGCAGCTGACTTTGACAGCCATTGTCCCCCTGCTTTACATGTCACAAGTTAGAGTGTTCTGAGTGGTTTGGGGCACTATGCCATGTAATTATACAACAGGATTGTTTGTATAGCTTTAGGAATAGGTTAGACAAGCACTTTTATGGGATGGTTTGGATAGGGAGTTGGACTAGATTAGAGTTTGGCAAAGTTTTTGGGTGGAGTGCCAAAAACACCCCAACCTCAACTTATAAGATGTTGGTGTACCAGGGGTGGATGGTGAGGGGTCCTTGTTGTGGCACTGCAGTCCCAACCCCTTCCCTGCTGGCCACACTGATATCTGTATGCACCTACCACCAGGTACAAGCCAGACTGGGGCTCTGCAGACCTTGGTGCAGTGGCTTGCAGCCTCCTGGCCACATACCACAGCTAGCAACAGGTCCCTGCCACCTACCATGGAGTCTGGGCTGCTCACAGCAGGTGGGGGAGAGGCTGCAAGCAGCTGCACTGAAGTCTGCAGAGTCCTGGGCCAGCTCCTTGCTAGCAGCGGGTGCACACATGGCTTGAGGCAGATGGTGGAGGACATGTGAGGGGAACGAATCTTGTGGCCGTGCTGCCCTGGCCCTTTCCTTGCCATCCACCTGAGGTGCATGTGCCAAGCAAAATGCCTTTGTGTGCATGCTTTGGCATGTGTACCAGGGGTTGCTGACCCATGGACTAGATGTCCTGAGGTCCCTTCCAAACCTACTTTTCTATGATTCTATGAATTATTAACTTGTTTCATAAAAATTATGCAATACTCTTTCAAGCTTGGAATTCTTTTTTATATCAATTATTTTTTTCTCTTAAGTACTTAGTATGTTGTAGCAGGGCACTGAGGGGCCTGCTACCTGTGAAGTAGTAATGAAGAGGCACAGGTGCAGGTTCCTATGGCAACTGGTGGAAGTCAGCTGACCAGAAGGGTCAGGGCTTGGCTCCTATATAACTCCCAGGCTGAGGCCAGGCAGGCAGTTCCCTGCTGGCAGCCAAAGGGGTAGGAACTCTGCCGGAGCAAGAGAAGAGAATTGGCCAAGATGCATGAGCAGATGGCACGGGTAAAGGATGGCGCACCCTTGGGGGTGGCTTGAGTGATTGTAGCCAAGTGGCAGAAATTTACATTATAACCTAAGGGCTTGAGTTTTGTGTTTACTGTTTATGACTGGAGGTTTGGGTGAGGCTATTAAGGGTTGGAGGAGGCCTCATAGGGGACCTGCAGCAGCGTGGGAGACCCCAAGCCCCAGAGCAGAAGGCAGCGAGAAGCCCCAGAGTGGGGGGGGGGTAGCGAGGAGCCCCAGAAAGGGGCAGCCAAAGGAAGCCACGTTAGGAGTGAGCCAACCCTGAGTGCCCAGAAATGTGCGGTTGCAAGACAAGGGCTGCGGAGAACCTGAGTGCCCAGAGAGGCACAGTTGTGAGACAGGGCTGTGGCTAAGACTGAACAATGTCTGGGACATCAGCGAGGCTTGGGGTGTGGTACAAGGGTGGTTGGAGCCATGCATAGCTCATAAGCCTGGGGTGCCCAGGAACACCCATTAGCAGAGCAGGACTAATGTAGCAGGAGTTAAACCGTGTCCAGGGAGCTGAAGATGAAGATGAATTATAATATATAATTTGTATGTATATATAATGTATATGTATATATATATATGTGTGTGTGTGTGTGTGTGTGTGTGTGTGTGTGTGTGTGTGTGTGTGTGTGTATATATATATATATATATATATATGAGCAAAGACATGGCGGGCGAGAATGAAGGGTGCTTTGTAGATAACCTGGACATGATAAGGGGTGCTAGGGGAAAGCACAGCGAGCCTAGGGCACACTGCCTGCTACATATGTGATAATTCCAAATGGAGGGGATAAGTCATAATCCTGCTATATATGGTAAATTGGAACAAAAATGCACATTTTTTGTCATTTCAACAAATTATTAAAATAAAAGCTACCTTTCAGGCCAAATATTGTATTTCCTGTACATATTGCATGGTTTCATGAAGAAAAACAATATTTTGGCCTTTATGTTTAACACAAGACTAATACTCTTTTAGAGATTTGTCTGAGTAGCAAGCCATGGTGCACAGATTTTGCTATAAGCTAAAATGCAGTAGGCACAATTAAGAGCAAGTGTTTATCACATCACCATCTTACTACAGTATATTTTATATTTAGAAAGAATTTTGTGACAATAATCATTGCAAATTCATACATCAAACATGGTAAATATCCAGATTTTAATGAGATGTCCTGAAATGTATACAATTATTTAGGTTCTGTACCAAATCACTCTCCAGCAATAATATGTACATTGCAGTAAATACAGTGAGCAGTATACTTGTACCTCATTGTTTACAAAGCTCATAAAACACATGGTTTGTGTCACTTGACAGAATTCCCAACCAGTATAAAAACCTTGGTCTCTAAGGATAGACACGTACATAATGTAATGTACAGAATCATATGAAATAACAGCAGCAAAATGACCAGGCTCTTGCAACTGACAACCCAAATCATAGGTTTGGTGTTAATTGAGGCTTGATCAAATATATATCCTTCAAAACCTATAATTTCCTTGTGTTGGTCTCAGCTTATAGGGGCCTTTTATGAACTAAAGGAGAGGAGCATAAGGTTGTATATATTTTTTATGGTAGGTAAATTACTCAATGACTAACTGAGTGTAATTACATTTTCTATTTTGAAAATTGACATGGAGTGTTATGTCACATGTTACTTGACTTAGGATGTGTTAACTGCACTTAAAATGTGGGCATTTGGGCCTTCAAGCAGTAAAACACATGCTAAGTGCAACTCTGTCCTAGCAAAGTTACAACTTTTCCCAGGAATACCTGCAGTTCTTATCAAGTAGCACATGATCAGCTATCATCCAACTACTCCACAGAGATAATACGAGCACAACTTACTTATTGTTAGTTGCAGCTCTGGCACCATACTGGAGTCTTGAATTGGGTCCAATGTGGTGCTGGGGCTGGGACTAATAATCAGTTGATTGTCACTCCTAACCCTAGCACCACACTGGTTGAGACTTTGGTGTGGTGCAAGGATTGGGACTGACAATCATTTGACTCTTCAGAACACATTCTAACTTTAATACTGTACAGATTTAACATACACTGAGCATCCCATGTGACAAGGCCCTGAGCTGTTTTTTCAGTGGTTCTAGAGTAATTTTCAATGGGTGCATCTACACATGCAATGAATGTAAAGCAATAAACTGGTGCATATCACTCTGGACTTTATTGTTCCTGGGTGTCACATTTTCATGAGTGCCCAGCACTGCAGCACATTGCATTGAGCTGTATTGGAGCAACCCCAGCTGGCACGGAGTCTGGGGGGTCAGCCTGCCAGCCTGGGGCTGCTCCAGCCTGGCTCAGTGTGCTGCAGAGAGGTTGGCTGAGGTGTGAGGGTGCTCCATTGCAGGGCTAATCACCAGGCAGCCCCTGCACTGAAGCACCCTTGTGCCTCAGCCAGCCCTGTCACTGTGTACATGTGTATTTCACCACACATAACTAGGCCACTGTAGGATAGTACTTGTGTTACTCTGCTACAGCAGATTTAATTTTTTTCCTGCAGCCTCATAACACTGCATGGGTAGCTGGTGATGCTTTACTGTGGAGCTAATTAGCTCTGCAGTAAAGCGTCTTGTGTAGACACGCCCAGTATATCAAAAGATGTGCTGTTTTAGTATTTTATTTTTATAAAACTTTTCACTGAAGTTTAACTGGGTTGCAGTTCACTTTTTAATTTCCACAAAACTTTAGAAGCACAGGAAGAAAAGTTAGATACCTGTCTTGAATCATTACTGATGGTAGCAATTTTTGATGATAAAAGTATCCCAAGTGAAACCAGCTGAAGAAAGAACATACATTAATCTTTCTAATTATTATTTAGTGAGTTTTTTTTCTAGTGGTAGTGAATAAAGATCCTAAGATTGAATCCCTACTGTGCTAGTTACTGTATGAACCCAGTGTAAGAGATGATCCCTGGCCCTGATAGTTTCTGACATATAGATTACATGTGTTTGAGACTTAGCATATATTTTTATAAGGATTCACAGAAGGTTTTGGGCTCAGTAGAAGATTCCAACTTAAGGGAGAGAAAGAACTCACAGAGTTTACTAAAGATATTTCTGGTAGGTACTGTATTTGACTTGTGCAATGGTGGACATCTAACTAATAACCACATGAATATCTGGTAATCAGTACAGATTTTGAAATGAGAAAGGACCATACGTGTGGAAGTATTGTGCTTTTTTGCAACAGAAGAGTTGCTTTTTTTTCCATAGCCAAAAATGAGTGAAAGCTAAGAGTTGGCATTTTCTGAGTGGTTCTCTGAGTCTGAAAAAGTTGAGAAATGTTGTTCTACTGTAATCTCACAAAACATAATTGAAGGAAGAACTGACAAAACATGCTTAAATTGGAAACATAGTATTTCTTTCCTTTTTAGCCCCACCCTTTATCTCTTGCAAATTTCAACTATTTAAACTTCAAAACTCCCCTGTTTTACCCTTTTATGGTGAATTAAAAGCATTATAAGGTGAGATTCAGTGAGGTTAGACATAACTTGTCCAATATGTCCTAGCAAGACAAATAGAGAAGCCCCGAGTCATGACAGAAACTTCACTCTCCTAATGGCTGAACAACAAATGACTCTACAAACTCAGAAATTCAAGTCAGCTTACACTCAGATATCAACTAAAGCACTGTCACATTCTCTTCCCTTATGGAGGTTAATACCAAGTTAGTGGCGAACCAGCTTTGGAGTCCATATTTTCCTTGGTTCCATTCAATCTAGCCAAAGACCTGAGTTTGGTATGAAAACTACATGCATTTTTAAAAATCTTGATCTCTCTCTTATGATGACCAACCACTAGAAATATGTGCTCCTTGTTGGAGTCAAGAGATTAATTCATAGAAATCATTAAGCAAATTTAGTTTTAACCCTATACCATAAGCAAGCATCTTGTGATTGTCTTAAATTTATTTTCAGTTTGAAACAATTTACTGAATACCTTTTGTAAACAATTCTGGTTAATTCACTTGGAGTATCTAATATAGAAGATTATAAATTCTAAAGCTGTTTTATTAGTTTTGATTTGACATACTGGTCACATGATTTTGCTCTTGACCTATTAATGGTTGAGTGGAACACAAATTAAATTGAATGCTTGATGTGAATACTCATGTTTCCCTTCCTGCCCTAGTTCCTGCATTCTTTCAACTTACCAGTTTCTGGAATTTTCTTACTAGTAAAGGCATCTGCTAAAATATCCATAGGGATCAAGTAGTAAAGAAGCATGATAAAAGCTGAAGCAAATTCAGTTTTTTAGTAGAATGGATGTTCATGAAAAATGTCATTAGATATTCACCAGCTTCTCTAATTCTTTTAGACACTTGACTTTTGATCACAAGGTTTTATTATCTCTTCTTAAGTATGGTGGGTAGTACAGCTTTTAACAACTACTGCATTTTCTGGCATAAAATGCAACCAAATATAATAAGCATCCTATTTTTGGAAGGCCCAAGTAAGGAGAAAAAACCCAGTTACTTTGAAGTATGGGTAAATACCAGAGATCTGGAGTCCATGAGGCTAGGAGCTGTGTGCTGGGGCCATGTAGTGAGGCCCAATCTAGCATGCTGGGGCTGGGGCCAAGAAGAAGACATACTTTGGCATGCTAACTCTGGCTTGCATGCTGGGTTTAACCCTGTGAAGTAGCTTTGAGGTCATGCACTGGGTCCAGAACTGTGCGATAGCTCTGGAGCCACATGCCAAGCCTGCGGTGGTTTACTGGGTCAAACCTAGTGTGCCAGGTCCCGCTATGCACCAACCCCATGCACTGTCCCTTTCCTGTTGGGGAAGGGAGATTTCCACAGGTCTGGAAATTTAGTGGCTCCTATGGCATTAATGCTGCCCGCTTCCGAAATTTCTAGACCGAAGGAGAGCCATTTTCCACATATATAATTTTCATCCCAATTTTCCCCAGTTGATTTTTGGGGGGAAAATGCGGGTTACGCTCAGAAGCACGAGGGTGTGGGGGTAAGTAGAAGGCCCCCAGGGCAGGGGCAGGATGGTGTAAAACCATTATTATAGCTAAGTAGGGTTGCCAATCTAAGAACATTTTTTTGACTGCTAATCTGTGAGCTCTTTACTGACAACCAAACATCCTCATTATGGTTTGAACCCAGCTCTTGTCCAGGGTCTGGTGGAAGGGTTAAATTTACTTATACATGTCAAACATATATAAGTAAAAACTTGTTGGTAAAGGAGTTTGGTTGTCAGTAAAAGGTTTGCAGATTGTCAGTAAAATAATTTGTCTTGGGTTGGCAACCCTGGCACTCAGTGTTGTGACTCTCTAAGCACCTAGCTCAGCCTTCAGGGAAGGACCTTATTCTTTGAGAGAGGTGGGATTTAACACAGATGTCTCCTTTTGACATTTCCTATTGGCTAGTTTAGGCATGTCTTCCCCCTCTAGTTTTAGCATGCTGTTATAGAAAATCCCATTCTGAAACATCTAATTCACTCCATGGTATAAGGATATTAGGCACTTTACTCAGGGTCTAATCTAGAGGTCAGGTGCCCAAAAATCAGACACAGCAGCACTAAGGTCTGGAATTCCTAAGTCCCTTTGTGGATCTAGTTTTTGGTCTGTCGATCAGAAGATCCATAGGATGCACCAAAAATGATCCAGTGGTATCTTCTCCCTTAAAAATACCAGCTAAATATTTGCTTGTGTTTGGTCTTCAAAAATATTATGAGTCTGGGGCTTAAGTCCTGATGGAGATGCAATAGCAACATTTAGAGTAGGAAGCACCACTACCTATAAGGAAATCACCCCCAATCTTCTCTTCAATTTAATGATGGAAGTTTAACAAGGGACTACCAAGAGCTCCCAAGAGTCCCCTCAAACACATCCCTGATTAAGGAAATATCAGAGTACATAATTAAGGTTTTGTTATGGAGAATTCTTTTTTTAATTTGATATGAACCTTAATGATCACCCAATGAATAACAATATTCCCATCAATGTTATAAAGAGATCCCCTATTTGTGTTGTAGTAATGTCCTCTTAAAACATTGTTCTAAAATGTCATGCATTAGGGTCACCTATTATGGTGATACCTGACTCATTTCCTATACAGGCTGTCAGAAAAAGGATAGGGGGAAGCATGTTGCACTGCTCAGAAGTGACATGTCTGAATTGTTAGAGTCCTCCTTCAATCTTTGGCTATAAAAAGAGTAGAAACAACATGAGAATTTGAACGTGAAGGGCCTAAAGTGAGATAAAGTGATTCTGTGAGATTTCAGAGGAAGTGTAGATGTGTTCCATTTCTCTCTCTCTTTCTCTCTCTCTCTCTCTCTCTGTGTACATACATCTCTTTACATGCATGCAAATGCCTATGTCATTCTACATGCATGACATGAATGTGTAACTTGACTATCTGTCTCTGTCTCTAATGTAGCCTACTGTAACTCTGGCAAAGAAATTTACATGAGTAAATTGTGGAAAGCCCATGTAACTCTATGAATAAAGCTGATTAATTATGTTTAAATTTCTATAATCTGTTAAAAGGGTCAGCCCCCAAATTAGCCGAGTTTTCTATATTCCTATTATAAAGCACAGGCATAGTGCCTGCGCTAAATTAAATTTTTAAGCAGCCTCAGGAAAGAAAAAAGATTTAAATTGCTGCCACAGGGAAATTTAAACTTGACACACAAAATAGAAAAGTGATTATCAACAGCTCAAGAGAGAGAGAGTTTCTGGTTCTATTTCCAATTTGTTACTGTTTTTCTACAATGTCTTTTATTTTTTGTTTTGAACTTAGAAATTAGCAGAGAGTAATAGTTATATTTATGATAGGCTACTGTAGTACAAATACATTAGCATAATCTTGAAGGTTTGAAGAAAATAGCATTTTAACTTAATCTGAAAATGTAAGGCGAGATCTAAATGGAGCTTAGGCATCTAAGTGTTGCCCTATTCCACCTTGCTTAAAACTAAAAACTGTTAACATGAGGGGTGCCTTTACATAAGCAGTGATTAATCGAGTCTGCCGGCACAGGGTAATTATCAAGCTTCAGTAGCCTCCAATGTCTTGCTTCTGTTTTTAAGCAGAGGGATGCTGATACATAAGATGGTCCAAGAGCTTTAATTAGAGTGGCTTTTGGAGCTGCTCTAATTAAAACCTGCCCTCCCCCATCACACTCCTGGAGCACATGTATAAATGCCCAAGGTGACCCTATTTTTAAGACACTTGCATGTCAGAATAAGTCACAAAAAGTGTTGAGTAGGAAGAAGGCACACCCTTCTTTTGAACAAACAGTTTTTAAGGAACTTGAACCCCCAACAGGTTCACACCTCATAGTATTGCTTGGGTGCCCGTTGTGTATACATGGCAGGTAAAGGGGAAAGGAGATATCCTTGCCAGTAGAAGGTATTACTAATCAAATAAAATGAAATCACATTATTTAATTCATTTAATTGTTGGTGAAACTTTAGATATCTAAAAATGTTCCTATACAGATCAGTATAAAATAATAATAATCAGTACTTTTTCACAGAAATACAGAGTGACTTAGAAAGTAACAGGCTTTGATCAGTTTAATATCTGGTATGTCAAAATGGAAGCTACTTTCCTGCTGTTATAAATAAATGGTCTAACTCAGTGGAGGCTTGACCATTCATTCAAAGAGTCTATAGATTCATGGGTGATTCTGGAACATAGTCTTAGACTTCAGAGAGTCCAACAGGTAGGAGGTTGAAGCTTTAACTGCAACAGCCTTTCCACAGAGAGGTGTGCAGGTAGCTAGTAAGACTAACAAAGGTCAGAAATTGAGCAGAGCTTATTGGTTGTAACAGGAAAGGTATGTTCAGACTCAGCAACTTCAAGTACTCTTTCTCAGTGAAACTTTTTTGAAAATTTCGCAACTCATTTGTTTCTAGCTTAACAACTCCCACTGTGCCCCCCACTTCCTACCTTTCAGCCATTGGATCAGTTTTGTACAGGGAAGTGAAAGTGGCACAATCTCCAACTAGTATAATTATAGTATTCCTTGTATGGTTATAATTATAGTAGTCCATGTGTATTGCGTATATGTGCAATATAAAAGAAAGGGTGAATGTGAATACATGAATTGTGTATTTTTTGCAAACCACACTCAACATATCTGCAATGCATTTTGATTAGGTTGTTCTACTTTTTTTGTAAGTAGAACTACTTGAAACTTGGAATTTCCATTTCATGGGAACTACTGGCATTTCAGAATTTGTTTTCACTCTGATTTGCGAAAAAACTTAGCACAGGGGTTGGCAATGTTTTTGGGCAGAATGCCCAAAACACCCACAACCTCAACTTGTAAGATGTTGGCATGCCAGGGGCAGATGGTAGGGGAGCCATGAGGGACCCAATCCTTATTGTGGCAGTGCAGCCCCAGCCCCTTTCCTGCCGTCTGTCCTGAGGTATGTGCGCCAAGCAAAATGACTTTGTATGCCATGCTCTGGCATCTGTGCCACATAATAATAATAGCAATAATAACAATAGCATACTATTATGGAAAATAATAAAATAGTGTGTACATGCAAATATTAACCTTCAAAATGATATTTCAAAATCTCCCAAATAAAAAAAATGAACACCATCTTTTTCAATAGCCATTTTAATTGAAATCAGATAATTTAAGTAAAAGTTCAGTTTGAATTGTGCTTTTATTACAAAAAAAGTGTTTGATGAACATATTCCAGCCTGTCCTCCTAATAGTGCCATGTCTGAACTTTCTCATCTGTAAACCACTTAATTTGAATGATCACTATTCATTACTCCTTGGTCAACAATTTATATTATTTTTGCCTGTGAGTTAAATCACTTCATATTTTAACAAGAGAAATAAAAAATAATGAAAAATGATTACAGACAACATGAATTCTCAGGTAGACAATTGTTTTTTTTTTTTACATTTATAAATCTCTTGGGGACTTATTCACTTTTCACAAATGCCATTTGTCTGATGGCAGATACATTTTTTCAAATAACATTTGGAGTGAATCTAGCTAGTTCATCATTTGGCTTGGTCCCCTCAAAAAAAAATGTAAATCTCACTAAATAGGAGAGATGTTAGAGCAATGTTATAATACAGTTATAACATCAAAACTGAAGAAATTATAAATAGATTTTTTCTTTAAGTTCCCAACTGGCTTGAGAAGAATTGAAGGAAGTAGTTACTGAAGTTTTTGTTGGATGTCTGTAAAAGAAAATATTTTTTTCTTAGAATTTAATGTTAGAATATTAAAAAGGTTTTCTTTATCAAGAGTATTACATCGTAATCTATGAAATTACTCATTTTAGGGAAAACCTGGAGCTTACTTAATCACTTGTTGGTCTCAAATATTGTTCTTCAAATTTTAATGCTTTTATAAGTAGAATACCTAATAGGTAGTGCTGCCAGAAAAACTAAAACTAAAGTATAAATTTCTGTATATTAGTTTTTGTACACTATTGGACTTGTATAAATTTAAGTATTCTGTATCTTACTCCTTCCTTGTAGCTTACATCAATCTTCTAATTGATGCCTCACAATATTTTAATGGAGATCTAAGATTGAATATTACACAAAATTCTAAATGATAAAATGTTGACCTATATACTAGTTTTTTCCCCCTGAAGTAGGAACCCTACTATATCCTAGTTTAAAATGTTAAGATGAATGTCTGAGACAAAATAATAAATAATAGTCTCACTCCCTTTTTTTTGGTGACAAATCATGCAGACCAGAATATAATATGCCTTACTAAGATATATATGTGTGCAGGGTTTCATATAACTGATGATTCAATTTGTGGGATATTTATTCCCTAAACATAAAAAGGCACATATTGTCCAAAATGGAAAGCTTGCAATGCTGTAAATAAAGTACAGGATATGGTAATTGAGTCCCTAGTGTATTAACTAGTTAGGCCTACCACTTTTGTGTACCTGCCCTTTGATATGAATGCACTTTTACCAACTTATTTACTTTTTTCTCACCTATTAAGAAGTTGTGACCAAACCAATCTGAATGTGCTAAAAACATGCTTGATTGATGCTGAACTGAGAGAACAAGAAAGCAGGACTTATCTAAAAAAAAAAAGAATTCTCAATGTAGCTGCCCTGCTTACCAATAAAGTTTTCTACCATTTTTATGAAACAGACTAGCAAACCCTCCTTTACAGACATTTATATTTTTCAGGTTTTAAATACTAAAGAAGGAAGGGACTCAGATATCTATTTCATCTGCTGGATTTCATCTTCTTTCTCATGTTTTGGGTTCATGTTATAACTTCTGCATTTCAGATTAGTTATATTGGTTTTGGTATGTGTTTTGAGTTCTTTGTTCAAGCTGGATTTTTCTAAGAATACAAGTCTAGTGTCTTCAATCAGTAGTGTGCCTAGTCCTTCTTCTAAAAGCACCTTTAATGGCTTCAAAAAGCTGAATACCTCTGGGCGCATTCACATGTACAATTAATGTGATTGAGGGTGTGTCTACACATGTGCTATAATGTACATTTGCCTATTTTAATGATCATTAAAGCATCACAAAAAAGGTGTGCTTTCGCTAATGTACATTAAAATAGACTACTGCGACTTTTTCTAGTACCACACAATGGAGGTACTAAATGGAGGTACCATCCTGAGAGGTACGGAGGGCCCCATCTGTCGCCAGGATCCCTCAGCACATGAGGTCGTCTGCCTGCCCGGAGCGAAGATTCAGGATGTGAAGGGGATGCTCCAGTCCATCATCCAGCCTACCGATTATTACCCCATGGTCCTTGTCCATGTGGGTACTAACGATGCGGCCAGGAGAGCCCCTGATTGCCTGATGGAGGACTACCATGCTCTGGGAGGCGTGCTGAGGGAGATGGGCGCACAGGCAGTCTTCTCTTCCATCCTGCCAGTGAGCGGTCGAGGCAGACGCCACGAGATGTGCATAGCGGAGACCAACTGGAGGCTACAGGAATGGTGCTTCGAGGCGGGCTTTGGCTTCCTCAGCCATGACCGGCACATCGTGATGAGAGACATGCTGGGATGGGATGGGCTCCACCTTTTCCCTAAAGGTAAGCGTGTGTTCTCTTCCAGGTTGGTGAACCTCCTTCGGCGGGCTTTAAACTAGGCTCGTTGGGGGAGGGGGAAGATGAGGGCGGAGGAGACGATGAACTACCAGGCCCAGCAACAGCCAGCAAGCCCAGACCAATGGTCAAAAGGGAGAAACAGGTAAGTGATGGGGGACGGGGCATTGCTGAGACTAGGGGGTCAGTGGGCACAACCGTTGGAGGCCTCAAATGCCTCTACACGAATGCTTGAAGTATGGGGAAGAAGCAGGAGGAACTCGCCCTCCTCCTAGCTGTCACCAGCCCTGACATAGTGGGGATCACAGAAACGTGGTGGGACTCATCGCATGACTGGGCGGTGAGTGTCAAGGGCTATAGGCTATACAGGAGGGACAGGATAGGAAGGAAAGGTGGAGGAGTAGCACTCTACATCAAGGAGGAATATACTTCCTCGGCAATTAGCAAGGGGGTAGAGGGGGGACACTCTGAGGTGCTCTGGGTTAGAGTAAAAGGCAGTCCAGGGGATAGAGACTTAACGGTGGGAGTCTACTATAGACCTCCCAACCAGGGACAAGAGCTCGACCAGGAATTCTTAGGTCAGCTCACAGAGGCAGTGAGGGCTAAGGATGTGGTCATCATGGGGGACCTGAACTTCCCAGACATCTGCTGGGAAGAGCAGTCAGCTAAGTCTGATCGCTCACGTCGGTTCTTAGCCAGAGTGCAGGACCTCCATCTAACCCAGGAGGTGCACAGCCCCACCAGGGGAGACGCCTTGTTGGACCTGGTGCTGGCCACGGGTGATGACCTGGTGAGGGGGCTGCGGGTGATGGGCCACCTGGGAGACAGTGATCATCGCTTGCTGGAATTCACCATCCAGCATAAGGTGGCAAAGGGCTGCAGCAAGGCAACAGCCCTAGACTTTAGGAGGGCTGACTTCAACAAGCTAAGGAGGATCGTTGGGGAAGCGCTGAGGACCCAGAGGGGAAGGGAGCCAGATGTCGAAGGTGAGTGGTTGCTCCTTAAGGAGACGATCCTCCATGCCCAAAGGGAGGTAATCCCAACAAGGGTCAAAGGGAGCAGGAGGGCACATAAACCCCCATGGCTCACTAGGAGCATCCGGGAATGTCTCCTTGCTAAAAGGGAGGCATACACCCAATGGAGAGATGGGGTCATCACCAAGAAGGACTATGTTACAGTCGCCCGAGGATGTAGGGGGGCAGTCAGGAAGGCCAAGGCAGAGATGGAGATAGGACTAGCTTCCCGGATTAAGGACAATAAGAAGTCCTTCTTCAAATACATAGGGGGTAAAAAGAGGGTCCTGGGTAATGTGGGACCCCTGCAGGACACGATGGGCAACTTAGTCGTCATGCCAGATGACAAAGCTAACATATTTAATGATTTCTTTGCCTCTGTCTTCCTAAGTAGGGACCAGTTCAGCCACCTCCCTGCTGGGCCCCCCTCGGGCCCCGGGAGAGACACGCCTGGGCCAGGGGTTAGCGAGGAGTTAGTTAGGATACTTCTGGAGAGGCTGGACGTGTTCAAGTCCGCTGGTCCGGACGATCTTCACCCTAGGGTTCTACAGGAACTGGCCGAGGTCATTGCGGGACCCCTGGCGCGGCTCTATGAGCACTCGTGGTGCTCTGGCGAGGTGCCGGAGGACTGGAAGAGGGCCAATGTGGTCCCTATCTTCAAAAAGGGAAAAAAAGAGGACCCGGGAAATTACAGGCCAGTTAGTCTTACCTCAATCCCGGGTAAGCTCTTTGAAAAAATCATCCTGGCACACATCCAGGAGGGCCCTGCGGGGGAATGCATGCTCAGGGGCAACCAACATGGGTTCATCAGTGGCAGGTCTTGTCAGACCAACCTGGTGGCCTTTTACGATCAGGTCACCAAATCATTAGACGCAGGGGTTGCTGTGGATGTAGTCTTTCTGGACTTCCGGAAGGCTTTCGACACTGTCTCTCACCCTGTCCTCATCAAAAAGCTGGGAGACTGTGGTGTCGATGCCCACACGGTCAAATGGGTCGCCAACTGGTTGGAGGGCCGCACCCAGAGGGTGGTAGTGGATGGGTTCTTCTCGACCTGGAAGGACGTGGGCAGTGGGGTTCCGCAGGGCTCGGTCCTCGGGCCCGCACTGTTCAACATCTTCATCAGTGACTTGGATGAGGGGGTAGAAAGCACCCTGTTCAAGTTTGCTGATGACACTAAGATGTGGGGGGATGTGGGTGCACTAGAAGGGTGCAATAGGCTACAAGCTGACCTTGACAGGTTGCAACGGTGGGCGGATGAGAATAGGATGGGGTTTAACACTGATAAGTGCAAGGTGTTGCACATGGGGAGGAAGAACCGGCACCACACTTACAGGTTGGGGAACTCCCCTCTTGCCAGCACGGAGACGGAAAAGGATCTTGGAGTCGTCATTGACTCCACGATGAACATGGGCCAGCAGTGTGGGGAGGCAGTCAAGAAGGCCAACCGTACCCTGTCATGCATCCACAGATGCATCTCGAGCAGGTCCAGGGAGGTGATCCTCCCCCTCTATGCGGCACTGGTCAGGCCGCAGCTGGAGTACTGCGTCCAGTTCTGGGCGCCACACTTCAAGAGGGACGTGGACAATATGGAAAGAGTTCAGAGGAGGGCCACTCGTATGATCAGGGGTCAGCAGGGCAAGCCTTATGAGGAGAGGCTACGGGACCTGAACCTGTTTAGCCTCCACAAGAGAAGGTTAAGGGGGGACCTTGTGGCCTGCTACAAACTGGTCAGGGGGGATCAGCAGGTATTGGGGGAGTCCCTGTTCCCCTGTGCGCTGCCAGGAGTGACCAGGAATAACGGTCACAAGCTGGCGGAGGGTAGGTTTAGATTAGATATTAGGAGGTGCTACTTCACAGTCAGGGCGGCTAGGGCCTGGAACCGGCTTCCAGGGGAAGTGGTGCAGGCTCCTAGCCTAGGGATTTTTAAAAGGAAGTTAGATGAGCACCTTGCCGGGGTCATCTGACCCCGGTGCTCTTTCCTGCCAAGGCAGGGGGTCGGACTAGATGATCTTCCTAGGTCCCTTCCGACTCTAGCTACTATGAAACTATGAAACTATAAATTTAATGTGCATTAGCAAAAGCACATTAATGAATGTGTAGACACACCCTGAATAAACTCCAGTTCAATTTGAGTCAGAGTGCACTAATCTCTGTCACTGTCTACACATGCATTTAAGCACAGTAATTTACTCCAGTTTTTCATTGACCTGGGTACCAAGATTACCTTGGTGTGGAGCTTCTGGTTGTTTGCCCAGGTACGTGTCTCCAGATGAAGGGGAATGAAGTTGCTGCATCACAGCACCACCAAATTTTCAAGCCATATTTGGTAGGCTTGCTGGGCATATACTGTCTGAAGGGACAGCAACCCCTGAATGCAATAAACCGCTCATCTACTGTCAGGTGTATTCCTGGACTATACCTTTGAGCTGCTGCACAAATTGTGTCGAAATATCTCTGAAGGTAGCAGGTTTGTCCACAGCTCTCCTTTCCTCACATGTCCGTTTGTTGTCAAATCTCAGGTAGATGATTTGACGGAATCATTTTAAACTTGTGGTGGCATGGAAGCAAGGATGGCTGGTGCGTTGCCCCCACAACTCCTCCTGTGCCCTTACCGTAATCTTCCAGTGCCTCTTGACCACCGTGGTATAGACCACTCAGCAGTAGGAGGCTAAGTTTGGTATAGACCACTCAGCTCTGTTTCGTCCAGTTTGTTCCACTCCTTTATATTTTCAGGATGACTACCATTCCACTCCCTGAATCTTCTTTCTGCCTCTCTGTGTCTCTTATGATAACAGTCTGGATATTTTGTAAGAGAAACAGGTGGAAAGTTTCCACCACTGTGTCTTTATTACTTTCTCTTGTTGGCCCAGCACTTTCATGGACTATGTCCTTGGCTGTTCTCCGATGATGTATTAGCTGTGGACTTTCCTCCACACTCTGCCATTCCTTCTTCTAAAGGTGTCATCATCTGCAATGTTTTTTGGGGGTGGTGGCTGTGGTTCTGCTCCACGTCCTGCTGTAGCTCTTCTCAGTTTTCCACAGTGGCCCCAGGCTGGTCCGTTTTACTTCCCACTGGAAGTGTTGGCATTACTTCTGCTTGTGATGCCTCACCTGAGCTGGATAAAGCTTCCATAGACACATGGTCCTCTTGCTCTGAACAATCTCCCATGTCTGGAAGAAAGTCAGCATCCTCACTCCCTTGGGATAAGATTTCATCAGTGGATGTGTCGCTATCATCTCCAGTTACCTGTGTAAGACAGGCTTCAGCACTGAATATGTGCTGTCTTCTCATCCTGGACTGCAGAAAAAAAAGGAAAAATTGATTACTGCTGAATGCATATAAATAATAATCAAGACAAACCTGTCCACCTCTGCTGTCACAGAAGCAATTCCACCCTGCCCTATGGCAGTGCAGGTAGCACCCTCTCCTCCTGGGCACAGAAGCCAGAGACCAGCATCCACCCTTTGGAGGCAAGCCAAATGTTAGGTGGATGATGTTTGGAAATCACACATGCAGGGGTTTATTGAGAACAGGTTAAAGGGACATAGGGTGTCAAGCCCTTACTGTTGAAGGGGATTCCATTGTGTACTCTGTATTGCAGTATGAAGTTGTTCTATTTCTTCTCTGCTGTCCCTTTGCTCTTTCACTTCCAACAAAGGCAGGGCAAACTAGCTTGTATGTTATGAAAGGGACAGGTGAGGCACAGTTTTGCCATGAGAAAAGAGAGCAGAGGTGGATTTGGGTGTGACGAGTTTTTTGGGGGTTTTTTTGGCAAAGGGCAAGGCGTCTTGATGACCTCGCAGCCTGCAAACAAAGTGGTTTGCAAAAGGGATTACCACAGCTTCTCAAAAGCAGGGTGGAGGATGGTCCTCTATTAGTTACCATGGATACCTGAAGTGGACATGAATGAGGTGTGAATGAATGGCCACCTTTCAGATGCATCCACCCAAAGTGCACAAACAGGTCTAGGCCTGTCATTTGTACAGAAATTGCATTGGGGTAACAAGTTAACAATGTGTTAACATGGGCTTGGGGTAAGTTGTTACCCCATATGGAAAAACAAATTCATGCCTGGGTAACATGTTCCCCTGGGAAGTTTTTCATCCCCAGAGAGCAAACCATTCATGTACGCTGGTTGTTCTTTGGGGATATTGTGCACTGAGGTGCCAGTGACAATGCCCTAAAAAATTTTTTTAACTTTAAGATACTGCACAAAATATGCATTTGGGGTAGGAAATTGCCCCATGGGAATGTATGAAGGTTAAGAAATATTCCATTTGCTTTTCAGCTGATAATTCATTGGTCTCCTGCTGTCATACTGTCCAGTGCAACGCAGGCATGGGACTTGGGGGAAGAGTGCTACCACAACCATAAGCCAGAAGCCAAGACCAAACAGCACAAGCCATGAGTCCAGAAGGTGAGGGTCAAGGCAGAGGGAGCATGCAGGCTGGGAGAAAGTTCAGTTAGAATAATGTAGAGAAAATAGGGAGCCAATACTATACAATACTATACAATAGGGAACAGTGCATGAATCGGGAACACTGGGGCTAGACAGAAGGTAACTAGTCTTGACACAAGTCTGCACAGCACATTTCTCCATGCACTAATCAATCTTTCAACTATTCTCCTTATCAAGAATCTCCCTCATGGATCAGGAAATCCTATCACTCTACACTGGATGCTAGGAAACCTGTTATAGTGGACTTCTAGCTAATACATGCAGATACATTGTATATCTCACCACTTGGTGTCTGGGGATAGATCTAAAATACCATGAGTATTTCTTAGCTCTAAATTATGTGACCTGAAAAAGGCAACATTTTAAAGCATGAATGCCCTTTGGGCAATTATGCTTTCCACGAATCCTATAGTTGGTGGAAGTTGTGATTCCACAGTTGTAGAGGCATGGCATGTTGGTTTCTACAGGCAAATGGTGTAATCCTCTGGAATCCATCATATTCAAATCATAGACTATTATCAGAGCCATTGTCCAGGCCAGGAAAATCCACCTCTAATTAATAGCCTAGGTTTTGTGGCAAATAGACATATATTTTGTTAAATATTAATTGACAAACAAATACTTGCTTCCAACAGCACACAGCTAAATATATTTTAATAGCCTTTTAACTGTAACTATCTATGACTCCTATGGGATTTGAATGATTCTGAAGACTTATTTTCAAACAATTTATCCTCTGAATATCTACTGTTAGACTGTACTGCAAGTTGGTGGTTTGGCATATCATAAAGAGTGTTGATGCTTTAGGTGTGGGTCCCTGTAAGAATGCCAAAGACTTAATGATCAGGAAAATGTCTCCTCACCCTACTACTGGAGTTACCTCCAGATCAGTGCATGAAAAAGGCAGTACCACTGATGTCATTTCCATTTTCTTTGGGTAAACCTGAGGTTTCTTTCCTCAACTGGCAATCTATGATGTTTTATAATCATTAAATGCATTTTTAAAAAATATAACTTTTGAATGTTGGTAAGTGATTTAACATTTCACATTTCCTGAGAAACAGATAAAAGAGAACTTGAATGCATTTATGAATGTCCTTCATTCTGTTGAATATCCCCCTAATTTTTCTCTCTTAATGTGGTAAGTATAATGGAAGTCTGTTAAAAGGCTGACCTTGGTGCACTAAAATTGATTTCTTTTAGCTGATCTAGTCCTTTAATAAGAATTTGTTTGAAAGCTCTGGTATTTAAGAAACTATATTTTGTTTCATGTACTGAATGTATTGAGTCTGTTCTTTTTCATGTCATGTTTCTATTGCATTTCAGTTCCAAGTGTATTGGAAATGTATGCTTTTTACTGGCTTATTCTTTTTGCATTTGTTCTTTTAAAATGTTTTTCTTCATTTCTCTGGTTTTAAGTACGTAAACCAGATTTAGGATCAGGCCTTTAACACTAGGATGCTATGTTTGTAGGATAAGAGGCAAAACTATAATTGTGGTTTTTTTATCTCTCCCCCACAGGTGGGCACATTGGCTTCCACACCACTTACTCCATTTGTACTTTATTCCCTGCTATGCCTGATTTGAGGAGGGAAGTACTTCTTTGATCCACACACTTTTTCTTCTGCCTGGTTTCAGGCAGAGTGGCATGCCAACCAGTGTGCTTTCCCTGGAGACCTGGCAATGTGTTTTCTCACACCACAGGGCAAAGCAAGATGCAAGACAATGAGGATAAATAAGGGATTGTCCTATGAAATGTGGGTCACTTGGCATTCCTGCTAATTGGAAGGGGGAGGTTAGGCACCTTCTTTTACCACTGCTCCTGCCTATTATACTGCTTTCAGTAGTTCTGTTTTAGAGCTGGTTATACAATACCAATTGTTACTATAGAAGCAGTGCAAGAATTGGTTCTAATATTTATTGAATATTATTTGACTACATGTAAAGCTTCAAAGATAATGTAAACAAGTATTTGGAAATAATTTGCATTTGCAAAATGCACAAACATTGCAACTTGCAAAATGCTGGACTGGTATATATTTATAGTTCACTAATACTGATTGGATAAATGTAAGACCATTGCTAATGTATTATTCTATCATGCACTCATTTGAGCTTCCCCTCTAATACACTTAAAATGACAGCAATATAAAATTATATGTGTATAAGTATTATGTGTATAATGTGTGACATTGTATTTACCAAGTTGTTTTGAAGTAAATAATACTTAAGCAAATAGGTATAACTAGGAGCATGTGTCAATTCAAAGCTCCACGACAGATGCATTTAGATGTAACACATGATATATCACAAAGCAACATGCTAGCCAGAAAACTTGAAAAGACCTAGTTTTCTAAAGAGTGTGAAGATGAAAGACAATATTTTCTAGGAAAAGATGCCTTTATATTTTCTTTTAAAAGCCCCAGGACTTGAGAAAATGTTGTGATAGGTGTTTGTTACTTGAATCTTTGTGGATAATTAGCAGGTCAAATTGCCTGCCAAAAGATGGGTAATTTTCTTCTCTCCATTCAGCACATGTTTCAGATCTGGCACAGTGCTACCTTTTTTTCCTTGATTATTTTGGGTGATGAGGCAGGCCATGTGGGGGAGGCGGGGGCATGTAGATCTAGACACCAGATCTCATCAGAAGAGAAGTTTGTTTTTACATAGGCCATTCGCAACTAAACATAAAACTACTATTTACAGCTTGGCTTTCTCTCAGTAATTGTGCATGCAGATGCAATACCCCACTTCTCACACCCAAACGTAAACAAAATTCTAATGCATTAAGGTCTTTTTTCTTTTTCTTGAAGGGAGAGAAGGCAGAGAGAATGAATGTACAAATTTTTCTACTTTTTAAATATTTGGAAGATGTTCATTAACTTTGCTTGTAAAAGTCATATTACTACCTAGCTTCATAGTTCTATAAGAATATACCTGAAAAGCAAGCAGAGGAAAATGAAAAACTTGGGGTTACCCAATACATGGTAGTTAACTGTGACCTAGTCTTGACCTCTTTCCCTAATCTAAGAAAAACCTAAGGGCCTCGTTTACGCTGTGAGACACACAAATATTGGTCGGCTTAGTGATGGCCAATCCTACCTAGTCATATGCTAGTCATACCTTTAATTTGAGTGGCACATCTGCGGGGAGTGGTAAGGTTTTGCAGATCAAGAGAGAATTCTGCCCTGGAGTGGCATAACTTTGAGCTGCATAAAGAATGCTTTAAGCCACTTAAAGGCATTAACATGTGGACAAACCAGGTGTTAAGAGCTCCAGGAACAGCCTAAAAATAACATGTAACAAGTCCCTAAGAAAATAAAGGGATACTTGGTGTGTCACATGCTACTTTTTATTTATGCAAATTATAAGCTTGAGCACATGCCTTTGTACTGAACTGTATGACTACCTCTCTAAATTTCTTTGCTTCGATTTTTTAGTGAGTGGGGGAAGCGTGACTTGCTTTTTGTGAATCATATTGAAAGCCTTCCTTTACTAGGGCTTAGAGAAGTTTCCAAGCTTTTCAGTGACTCTATATGAACTGATTTTGTCTCACCACACTAGTACAGTTTGGGGCCCTTCAGCATAGGTAAGATGCACTAGCTTGTAGATATGGACACTTCCATTTTTCTACATGTTAACTTAGGGGGAAACAAAAGACTAAATATATTTCATTTCTGCAATCTTTACTCAGGCAAATCTCTGAACTAGTATCAGGACTATAGTTGTATTTGAAAAGTGGGTATCTCTATAGGAAAGGGATTCAATGATAAACCTGCCTGTAGTAAGCCAATACTATAGAAAATTAATACTGATTTTTTTTTAACGTTTCTATCTTCAAATTTGAGGTTTAAATGGGGTTACAATAGTAGGAGAGCTACCAGAAGGTGGTTTAAGGAAACGTTAGACTTAAATATGATGACAAAGGTCAAACACAAGAGATGCTTTAGCTTGTAAAATGTACATCAAGTTGCACAGATCTTTAAATGCATGCAGTTTAAGTCCATGGGGAGTCAGTAAGTATGCATATGTGACTTATTACTCTGACATGGTACTATTACATTTTAGTTTTTAGCATTTTTAAAGAGTAGGTAATAGTTATAAGAGATGAAGAACTCAGAATTAAGTACTGTAGTTATACACAGAAGGATAATTTGGTTTTGATAAATTGGCCTGGGCCTGTTAACTAATAATACAATTTTTTTAGTAGCATCTTACCAGTCTGAAAAAGAAGTAACATCATTATTAATGTCTAAACTATAGTGTGTTTCACACAGGATTATGGTAAAGGTCAAACCATGTTTCGCTGAATTAAAAGCTATTCTGAGCTGTAGCATTCCTAATCAACTCAGACCTAAAGGTGCATAGCTCAGTTATAATGAGGCACAATGAATTTAAATAAACTGTGTGATACTGTATAGTGATTTATAAACACACTGTGGTATCCTTTTAACTCATTAGCAATGAAAGATACTACTGTATGTATTCTCCACTATTTTTTGCTGTGTAACTATTTCTACTTACAAATTCTTGAAGTGTATGCCTTTTGTTATTTCCTAACAGTATATAGGAAGTAAAACACAATGTTAGTTTATACACATTATAAAGCCAGGTGACTAGAGATTTGGCAAAAAAACCATAACAGAACAAAATAAGACAAGAAAAGACAAAACAAAGCAACTCCCCACAAAAACCTACTCCAGTAAGTACAATAAAATAAAATTTTGTAGTTGTAGCTATTACCATTTTAAAAAGATATATTCTATTCTGTTTCTGCATATAGATCTCACAGCAAGGAAGGACAGTAAACTGGCTCTAGGTTCATAAATCATACTGCAAGTACTGTTCACCAAAAGAATATCAGCATATGTAAAAGGTCTGATTCTTTTTTGCTTGAAACCCTTTTGAAATGCAAGAACGTGTAAAAGAAGGCATTGGCTTCAAAGGGACTATGCCCTCTGCTTCAAAGTGTCCACTTATCTATGATTTAAATATGCCTTGCGTACGATGTTTGTGCCCTCCAACTGCAAAATTCAAAGCCCAGCAATGTGAGAGGGAGCAAGGTTTTAACACCTCCTACTCCATGTTTTTTCTTTTGCTAACTGGGGAGCCATAAAGGAATTCTTCAAGCGCTCTTCCTTTCCAAACTTTTGAGGTCCAGATTTTAAAAAGTGAGTTGTTAAAATTAGTCTCTAAAATCCATTTTTGGACATCTGAACTGCCCTATTTTCAAAAGTTCTAAGTATCTAGTAGTTGCCCCTGAGTTTTTTTAAATGTTCATATATAGTAAGCATTCTCAGCATGAGGATGTTTGACAGGTGAAAACTGTAAGAAATGGTACTTCAGGTGGATTATAGCAGTTTGAAGTTAAAATTCTCATTTTAAACTCCTAGCCTCATGTGTGTGTATGTACATACATACATACATACAACGTAAGTTATTAAAGTGTAAAAGTGCACAAGGACTTTATGAAGACCCTGTGTATTGCACACCATCTCATGCCAATGCAGTTAAACAACGCCAGTGACTGAGAATGTAGGCAATTGAATTTCATATGCAAAGTCCATTTGTACAACAGATGTTTTACTTGAAAATGTTGCCCTTAACACACATGTAGGTGTGCAAAAGCTGGGTTGAAGGCCTGTTGAGAAACAAGGTCCCATTTTTTCTTTCTCTCTTTCTTCTTTTTAAGCCTGTTTGAATTCTAGCTGCATCTTAATCAAGATGTGTCAAGCGTATACTGTGGTTTGAACAATCAGATGTGTAACATGAGATGCATGGTTAACTTCAGTGCTTTTCAATAAATAAAAGCCCACAGTGGAGGGAAATCAGATGTCTGGAATTTTACTTTTTTTTAACAAGTTGTAAAAACAAATGTTTCTGTTTCAAAGCATAGACAGAATTGTTCTCTACTTGCATTTCATCATTGCACCCTGATTTTTTAATACTACTGTAAATCTAACAATTATTTCCTAAGTACAACAGATACAGAGATGGCAAGTATTCATGGATTCTGCAACAATCTGATTCTCGCTAATGTGAATAAATCCATTTATGTACAGTTAAGCATCCTAAATCCACCCCCTGCGCTTAACTCTTGCATTCTTCATGCAAGGGTGAAACCAAAGGTGTTTCTTAAATGAACTGAAGAGCAAGAAACTTCTAAAATCTTAATCAGCTATACATGGAAAAAATATAAAATTACATTATCTAAAGTGTAATAAATACCTTTTCCCCAAATGTTTTTCAAGTTTAAAATTGCTGGAGAACATTTGAAAATGACATATCTGGAATAAAACAGATAAGGTGCTGCATCATCATCAGGACTTTTTCTTCACAGGCCATAGTTACATGAAAGTATACATATATCAGCTCTCTAAAGAACATTTTTAATTGTCTAGAGTGGTGTATTGGTACATCAATCTGATCCTTATTTATTCTGCAGTTCATGGTATTCTTTATGATTAAATATTTCTGGGGATTTTTTTGAATGGGCTTTCCCCCCTTATAAATGAACGGAAGCCACACACGCTTCTATAAATACTATTGTCCAGGTATGTTAGTCCACTCCACTGTGCTTTACTTCCTAGAACCTTGTGAACTCAGAACCATTACCAGTGTGTTACCACCACTGTGAAACTGTAGGGACATGGAAGCAAAAGCTTTGTTTGTTCCTTTTTTAAAAAGGGATACAACCATCTTGACTGCATGGTAAGTATTCTATCTACCCACTCTTGCATTAAGTGATTATCCCACTGGAAGTCGGTGACCTGCTTTGAAGTCCTCAGCTTCAAAAGAGTCACCACACGAAGCCTATTCAGATAAGCACGGTTCCTCTAAATAGGAAAAGAACATCCTCTGCATCTCGCTCTTAATTTTTGTGGTTGATGAAATGCCCTAGAGCATCAATAGGATTTTAAGATTACCATATTTTTTTCCCCTCAGATGCACAACTAGGAAGGCAAGGGCTTGGAGGCTTGGACTGACAAGGTTGCATTCTCTTTAGGAGTTAGTATGAAACAACTGGTAGATGCTTTTGATTACTTGAAACTTGATGTCAAATTATACCCTGGATTTCCTTGGTGTGGGAGCTTTCCTCCTACCAGGTCAGTACAAGTTCCAGAAAATGAAGTATCTAAGGAAAATGCAGATAGATTGTGAATAAGTGGGAACTGGTAGTAAAGCCAGTTTTATCTTTGAGAAATCTGCACCCAAGGAACTGCTGTCCATTTTTCAAACCAATGCATGTGAATCTGAAAGACAAAACTATAGAAAAACAGCAAAACGTATAATTATATTTTATCTCATAATACATATGTGAGCTACTCACCTGAGGGTTCTCATAGGTCACCAAGTCCCATTGCATGCAACCTCACTGTGTAAGCCTACTCATAAACTTAATCAAGATCTATCAATTCCTCTGTATTATAATTTGTCTTAAACCCATTTTCAATACATGTCTGTAAGTAATGTTCCTTAAAGGTTTGAGAGGGAATGTATTCCCCAATAGCTTTTGTTGCACATTGAGAGGTAAGCTGTGTTGGGTCAGGGAGAATATATGAAGACTATAAGGACATGTCCACCCTATGGCGGCAGCATGCCCTGTACATATGGCATAATGCGTATATTCCAAATCTGGAAATACTGGTATCCTGGTGAAGCCATTTCAGGGCATTCCTCTGTGACTGCTCTTGAGGCCTAGTTTGGTGTTCTTAAGAGAAGCTGCTGGGGATGACTTGGGTGGATCTTCATCAGCATATTTCTGAATCTGATGCATGCAACTTTGAGCTGGTTAATGTGATATGCTAGGTGATATACCCAGTAGGCAGGGTCCATCATGACCCTCACTCTTTCTATCTACCATACAAAGTAGTCTTAGAAGAGAAGTGGAGACGGCATACTTCCTAACTTGGGAATGGCTTATTGACTCTCTGGGAAAAATCCTATCACTGGGAGCAGGCGGAGGATAGAGCTAAGCAAACTGCCAGTTCCTGCTTATAGCAAGTATCCGGTGCAAGTACATTTATGGTAGATTTGTTTCCTTGACAAAACTGTTTCGGAAGTGGACTTAGGGGAAGGCATAACCTAAAGGAAAAAAAATAGAATTGGGAACAGGAGGTGTGGGTCAGTGAAGGAGGGGGTAAGGTATAGCCATCTGCCAGGTAGAAGCAACTAAGGAACAAATCAGAAGCTTCAAGCAACTAAGAGAGAAATCAGAAGCTCACTGCATGAGTTATTGCCAGAAAATTCCTAGATGAATTAATAAAGCTGTGGAATAATTGTGGGATGTTGTGGAATGATCACATAAGCTGTGGGATACCCATATCCTTCACTCCTAGTCTTTTTCCCCATGTATCCAGAGTGATGGATTGTTGACCCCATGGAAGAATCCTGATAATGGCATTTTGCTGCTAGTTAGTAGCATGGAAAGAAAGGTTTATTTTCTTCCTCTGTCTCAGGGGTGGGCAGTGTTTTGGGCTGGAGGGTCACTTAATGATTTTTGGTGAGCTGGTGAGGGCCAGGGAGATGCCATTTGATCCTATCCAGCCTGAGGAGGAAGGGCTACATCCTGTGCTACTCTGCTCTGCCTCAGCTGGGGCTGGGCTGGGCTGCACAGCATGCAGACTCCTTTCCTTCCCCACCCATCCATCCTCCTGGCATCTTGTTAGTGCTGCTCAGTCCTGGTTAGGAAGCTGGGTGAAATGGGGGGAGTGGATATGGGAGGCAGTGAGGAGCAAAGTAGTGTACAGCCCTTCCTCTCGGGCTCCTAACAGTGGCTTTTGGGTCACATAGGATCAATTGGCAGTGTAGATATGGCCCACAGGCTGTATTTTGCCCATCCCTGCTTTATCTGCTACAGGGAATTTTCAGCACTTAGTGTTGTTCTCCCCTCTCCTTTCACAAAGCGAGAATGCTACTTCAATATTCTTCTTCTTCACCATTTGCATGAATGTGCAGGATTTTATCTTTGTGTACCTGTTAGAATAATTCCTCACTGAGGTGAAAAGAATAGCACTTAAATTTGGGGGAATAAAGGGTCAACAGCTAAATTAAAGCAAGCAAACAAGCAAAAAATCACAAATCCCACCCCCCCCCCCCAGTTTGCCTGAGGTTTATTTGCAAAAATATGTATTCAGTTGCATGCACACTTGAAAAAGGAAAGCTATGGCTCTATATAAATTGTATGCCAAATTATGTTTCACATTTACAGTTCAGACATGCATTTTTAAAATTTATCCCACAAAGAGTATGAGACAAGAAAAAAATTTGAAAAGCTTGATTTAAAATATATACATAAGGAATACACATATGTATTCCCTATGTAATGCATACAGAATATTAAAAATAAAATAAAAAGTTGAATTCCTTGAAAGATGACTATTTATAACAGTCTCATCCCATTTGCTTTTTTGCTCTCTAGGTTGCATCATACATCATTTGGTTCTACATGTTTCTTTCTCTTGGTATTTCTTTTTATACTGTCAGCTCCTGCCATGTCCATTCAAATCTAAAATTGTCTGAAACTATCTAAGTAACAACAAATCTGCTGTGTGAATAAAATCTTTATGGAGAGCTGCTAGGTATCCAAGACGCATGCATAATAGAAATTCAGTATCACTTCATTTGAGTACAGGAACTGCTAGCTGCATATCATGGAGTCCCACAAATTGTCCTATGAAAAGAAAGATTATGACAGAAAGACAGCCCTATGTATAGGAGTCTACTAAATGTATTCTACAGCCAGCTGTATGAATCACCTTGGGGAAAAATGCATATGAATGCACATGTATATTAGAGAAGGTTCTAACAATGATCACATTCTGTACCACCTGCAAAATACAGTCCTTTTAAAATATGACAGCTAAGCTCAACTATCTGGAGGAGAAATTTGGAAAGACTGCCTGAAGTTGAATTGTATTGATTCTAGAGCTGTGTGAAACACAGCAGTTTTGGTTTGCAGGGATTCCTGAAAACACCTTTATTTTTATTTTTTTGGTTTTGATTTGTACAGGTTTGCAGTCCCCGAGCTTCCTTTACAGTCCAAACTTCAGAAGTACCTTAATGTTCAAGTTGAAAGCACTGAATTATATTTAGTGTTGATGTCACGTGAAACTAAACAATGCCATAAAATGAAACTCTGTATGCTTGAAGCTGAGCTTGTGCTTGGGTGAAATGATTGTAAGATTTAGGAAACTTTTTTGTGGATATAGACTTATATTAGATGGGCTAAGGCAATTGGAACCTGAATGAGTTGTGTGACATGTAATGGTTCATTACAAAAACTTTAGTTTAGCTGCCTCTCCCTTTTCCAACACTATCTCTGTGGGAATAGAACAATAGGATAAAAAATCAATAAATATCTGTGATAATTAGATTGTTGGTAATGATATATAAATCTCTCTGTCGATCTACATACAGTATATTATACTCTAATCTATTCTAGTTACATGGGTAACAAAAATAGGGAAAATGTGGCAGCATGAGCTTCAGTTCAGGATGGACAAGTTCACTGGGGACAAGTGGTATGTATATGAGTTGTTAACC
The DNA here is from genome assembly GCF_052110815.1 of Crocodylus siamensis. Taxonomy (NCBI): domain Eukaryota; kingdom Metazoa; phylum Chordata; order Crocodylia; family Crocodylidae; genus Crocodylus; species Crocodylus siamensis. Next base: position 46,152,356 of record NC_143397.1, read on the forward strand.
TTCACTGAAATCAGTGCCATTTTGTTTCCCCTATCATCTACTAGCTTTAATTAGCCAATTAAAGGTAATGTGGGTATACCTACTGCTGCTACAATCACAGCTTCATTTCCCTGTGTATACATGGAGTTATAGAATTATGGACAACAAAGCTTTCTAGGACCTCAAGAAGTTATTTTGATCACCTCCCTTCCCCAAAGCAGGATCAAATATACTCCAATCATTCCTGAGATGTTTGTCTAACCAGCTCTTAAAAATCTCCAGTGGTAAATATTCCATAACCTCCCCAGGTAATTTCTTCCAGTGCTTAAACCACCCTCATAGTTAGAATTTTTTTTCTAATGTCTATCTTAAAATCTTCTTTGTTGCAATTTAAGTTGATAACTTCTTGTCTTATTCCCAGTGGACAGGGAAAATAATGAATTATTTTCCTCTTCACAGTAACCTGTCAGGGCTTCTCTACACATGCAGATAAAGGCATGATGGGATCTAATGTGTGATCCACACAATCATGCCTCCTGCCATGCCACATGTGCATAGCAAGAGGCATGACTGTGAGATCTAGCATAAAATCCTATCAAGTGTTATTGCTGGTCTTACTGCTGGTATTGGCATCCTGGGTTCTCCTTGCACTGGCAAATAGCAAGCTCCTGCATCTGTGAGGCCCACAGCTGACAGGATTCAGCCCTGTCTGCACTCCATACACAGTTGGGGCTGAGAGTCCCAGCAGCTGGTAGGACTTCTGGCCCTGTGGCTGGGAGATCACAGCAGTTGTGATCTTCCATCTGTGGGGGCACAGGCTAGACATGCAAATTAAAGCTGGATAAAAATCAGCTATAAAGTTATTACACATTTTTGAGCAATAACTTTATATCTGGTTGGACCTTTTTAAGAGACCATAGTTAATTTGCACCTGTAGTCAGTCTAAATTAATTGCACAATTAACCAGGTAATTGTGCAATAGATATAATTTGTAGAGGGGGCTTACATACATATTTGAAGACTGTTATCATGCCTCCCTTCAATAAATCCAGTTTTTCAAGCTTTCCTCATATGCCATATTTTCTAGACCTCTGATCATTTTTGTTGCTGTGTTCCAAACACTCTTTGATTAGTCCCACAACTCTATAAAAATAATACACTGTTCTCCAGCTGAGGCCTTTCTAGTGTTCAGTAGAGTGGAAGGATTATTTCTTGTGTCTTGAATACAACACACATTTATATATCCCTGTATGATGATTTCTTTCTTTTTTTGTTGTTGTTGCAGTACTATGGTATTGTTGTCCCATGTTCAGTTTGTCATCCATTATAAGGTCCAGAACTTTTTTCTGGAGAATTGCTGCCTAGCTAGTTGTTTCACATTTTGTATTTATACTGTACTTCACGTGGCCTTATTGAATTGCATCTTATTGATTTGAGATCATTTCTCCAGTTTTGAAACATCACATTGAATACTAATCCTATCCTCCCAAGTGCTTTGCAGATGGGTATTTTCTACACATGTAATAATTAAATAATCCAAGTCATAAATGAAAATATTGCATACTACCAAATCTGGGACAGACATCTGTGCAGCTCCATTTTGATAGTGAACAAATTATTTCTAACTATTTGTGGACCCACTTGAAATAATTTCATCTTTATCATATTTCTTTAACTTGTTTATGAGAATGTAAAATGAGAGTGTCAAAAGCCTTAATAAAGTCAAGATATATCCCATCTACTTCATCTCCTTTATCCACAGGTCCGTTATACTTCCCTAGAAAGAAATTTGCTGCTTTGATTTCATTTCTTTTTGACAAGTCTATGTTGATTATTACTTTTTTGGTAGTTGCAAAAGATGGTTTGATTATTTGTTCTAGAGTCCTTTTGGAAATTGATATTAGGCTGCTCTGCAATTCACAAAGTGTTCCTTTTCCCTTTTTTAAATCTAGGCATTATATTTATATTTGTCCAGACTTTTAAATGTTATCCATTCTCTATGATATTTCACCCATAATTGCTAATAGCGCTAAGATTTTTTTCAGCCAGTTCCTTAAATATTGTATAAATTTGATCAGGAAAAGCCCATTTGAAAATATCTAATTTATATAAGTATCCTCTAGTTTGTGTTTCTGCTATTTCAGCTTCAGTTTAGTTCCAGAATGCTAATTTCACCATCTGGCAACATTTAGACTTCCTAGTGAAGGCTGAATCAAAAAAGACCTTAAACACTTTGGTTTCTAAGCATCATCTGTTATTAGCTTTTTCCTCCCATAGAGAAGTGGACCAGGTATTTTGCTGTCTTCCTCAGATAACTAATGGACTTATAGCGGTGGAGACCCAGAGGGCTTGCACGGGGGTGCACATGCACCCCCTGAAAGCTCTGGTGCACCCCCTGGTCAGCCACGCTTGCTGCTTAGGCAATGGGCAAGGGGGGCAGGCAGGAGGGCTGGTGCCCTCCCTGCAAGCGCCAGCTGATCACTGCAATTGCTGCAGCTGCTTCCAGGAGTGACTGTGGTCACTTCTGGAAGTGGCTGCAGTGACCAGCTGGTGCTTGCTCCAAGAAGTGGCTGCAGCACTCCTGGAAATGGCTGCAGAGATCAACTGTTGTGGGGTTGCCCACAGGGGACCACCCCCCAGCCAGCAGGATCGGCCAAGTGGGCCGCTCCTCGGTTGGCAGGACTGGTCATAGGGGGGGCATGTGCCCCCCTGATTAAGGCAGCACCAGTCGCCCATGACTTATAGAATGTTTTGTTGATACAACTTGTAACTGGCATTAAGGGTATCTGATTTTTACCTTGGCCTTTCTGATTTTGTACCTATCTGCTTGTGTAGTCTTTTATACTTTGCACATTTCTATACAATTCCTTCTTGAATTTCAGGTTAAGATCATGATTTAGCCAGGTTGGTCTCTTGCTACATTTATTATCTATCCTGTGCTTTAGATTAATATTGTTTATTTTAGAAACTGCTAACTCTTCTGGATTCCCTTTTTTTTCTCCCTTAGGTCTGCTTTCCATGATATCTTACGTTCACTAAAAGCTTCATCTTGATCTTCCTGGTTTGATGTTTTACAGTAAACCTAAAACTGTGGACTTGTCATGTCTGATTAAACCTAATTCAAAATTGTACACATTACTTACCAAGTCTATATACAAAAATGCTTTTCCTTTCTTTATTAGACAAACCCCATCTCTGATCTCCATCTTGCAATACCATTCTACAGTCAAGGGACAAGGATTTTTATTGGTGATATCTCTTACTGGACTGGTCCTTGCCTCTTACATGTTTCTATCACTCCAGCACTATCATTCCATGGCCAAGAGAGTCAAATCCATTCTGGAGAGATTTCTGTGGAGTCACGTACTCATCTCCAATATGTGTCTCTCCCAATTCATGCACCTTCACTTCCTGGACTTTGAATTGCTTATGGTCACACATGACAGTATCATTTCATAGTTTCATAGTAGCTAGAGTCGGAAGGGACCTAGGTAGATCATCTAGTCCGACCCCCTGCCTTGGCAGGAAAGAGCACCGGGGTCAGATGACCCCGGCAAGGTGCTCATCTAACTTCCTTTTAAAAATCCCTAGGCTAGGAGCCTGCACCACTTCCCCTGGAAGCTGGTTCCAGGCCCTAGCCACCCTGACTGTGAAGTAGCGCCTCCTAATATCTAATCTAAACTTACCCTCCGCCAGCTTGTGACCGTTATTCCTGGTCACTCCTGGCAGCGCACAGGGGAACAGGGACTCCCCCAATACCTGCTGATCCCCCCTGACCAGTTTGTAGCAGGCCACAAGGTCCCCCCTTAACCTTCTCTTGTGGAGGCTAAACAGGTTCAGGTCCCGTAGCCTCTCCTCATAAGGCTTGCCCTGCTGACCCTTGATCATACGAGTGGCCCTCTTCTGAACTCTTTCCATATCGTCCACGTCCCTCTTGAAGTGTGGCGCCCAGGACTGGACGCAGTACTCCAGCTGCGGCCTGACCAGTGCCGCATAGAGGGGGAGGATCACCTCCCTGGACCTGCTCGAGATGCATCTGTGGATGCATGACAGGGTACGGTTGGCCTTCTTGACTACCTCCCCACACTGCCGGCCCATGTTCATCGTGGAGTCAATGACGACTCCAAGATCCTTTTCCGTCTCCGTGCTGGCAAGAGGGGAGTTCCCCAACCTGTAAGTGTGGTGCCGGTTCTTCCTCCCCATGTGCAACACCTTGCACTTATCAGTGTTAAACCCCATCCTATTCTCATCCGCCCACCGTTGCAACCTGTCAAGGTCAGCTTGTAGCCTATTGCACCCTTCTAGTGCACCCACATCCCCCCACATCTTAGTGTCATCAGCAAACTTGAACAGGGTGCTTTCTACCCCCTCATCCAAGTCACTGATGAAGATGTTGAACAGTGCGGGCCCGAGGACCGAGCCCTGCGGAACCCCACTGCCCACGTCCTTCCAGGTCGAGAAGAACCCATCCACTACCACCCTCTGGGTGCGGCCCTCCAACCAGTTGGCGACCCATTTGACCGTGTGGGCATCGACACCACAGTCTCCCAGCTTTTTGATGAGGACAGGGTGAGAGACAGTGTCGAAAGCCTTCCGGAAGTCCAGAAAGACTACATCCACAGCAACCCCTGCGTCTAATGATTTGGTGACCTGATCGTAAAAGGCCACCAGGTTGGTCTGACAAGACCTGCCACTGATGAACCCATGTTGGTTGCCCCTGAGCATACATTCCCCCGCAAGGCCCTCCTGGATGTGTGCCAGGATAATTTTTTCAAAGAGCTTACCCGGGATTGAGGTCAGACTAACTGGCCTGTAATTTCCCGGGTCCTCTTTTTTTCCCTTTTTGAAGATAGGGACCACATTGGCCCTCTTCCAGTCCTCCGGCACCTCGCCAGAGCACCACGAGTGCTCATAGAGCCGCGCCAGGGGTCTCGCAATGACCTTGGCCAGTTCCTGTAGAACCCTAGGGTGAAGATCGTCCGGACCAGCGGACTTGAACACGTCCAGCCTCTCCAGAAGTACCCTAACTAACTCCTCGCTAACCCCTGGCCCAGGCGTGTTTCTCCCGGGGCCCGAGGGGGGCCCAGCAGGGAGGTGGCTGAACTGGTCCCTACTTAGGAAGACAGAGGCAAAGAAATCGTTAAATATGTTAGCTTTATCATCTGGCGTGATGACTAAGTTGCCCATCGTGTCCTGCAGGGGCCCCACATTACCCGGGACCCTCTTTTTACCCCCTATGTATTTGAAGAAGGACTTCTTATTGTCCTTAATCCGGGAAGCTAGTCCTATCTCCATCTCTGCCTTGGCCCTCCTGACTGCCCCCCTACATCCTCGGGCGACTGTAACATAGTCCTTCTTGGTGATGACCCCATCTCTCCATTGGGTATATGCCTCCCTTTTAGCAAGGAGACATTCCCGGATGCTCTTAGTGAGCCATGGGGGTTTATGTGCCCTCCTGCTCCCTTTGACCCTTGTTGGGATTACCTCCCTTTGGGCATGGAGGATCGTCTCCTTAAGGAGCAACCACTCACCTTCGACATCTGATTCCCTTCCCCTCTGGGTCCTCAGCGCTTCCCCAACGCTCTTGTTGAAGTCAAGCTTCCCCTCCTTAGCTTGTTGAAGTCAGCCCTCCTAAAGTCTAGGGCTGTTGCCTTGCTGCAGCCCTTTGCCACCTTACGCTGGATGGTGAATTCCAGCAAGCGATGATCACTGTCTCCCAGGTGGCCCATCACCCGCAGCCCCCTCACCAGGTCATCACCCGTGGCCAGCACCAGGTCCAACAAGGCGTCTCTCCTGGTGGGACTGTGCACCTCCTGGGTTAGATGGAGGTCCTGCACTCTGGCTAAGAACTGACGTGAGCGATCAGACTTGGCTGACTGCGCCTCCCAGCAGATGTCTGGGAAGTTCAGGTCCCCCATGATGACCACATCCTTAGCCCTCACTACCTCTGTGAGCTGACCTAAGAATTCCTGGTCGAGCTCTTGTCCCTGGTTGGGAGGTCTATAGTAGACTCCCATGGTTAAGTCTCTCTCCCCTGGACTGCCTTTTACTCTAACCCAGAGCACCTCAGAGTGCCCCCCCTCTACCCCCTTGCTAATTAACGAGGAAGTATATTCCTTCTTGATGTAGAGTGCTACTCCTCCACCTTTCCTTCCTATCCTGTCCCTCCTGTACAGCCTATAGCCCTTGACACTCACCGCCCAGTCATGAGATGAGTCCCACCACGTTTCTGTGATCCCTACTATGTCAGGGCTGGTGACTCATATAAATGAATAGTAGTAATCTATGAGCTCAACCAGCATGATCAACCTTTCTATAATGTCTAGGACTAGCTGTCTAGGCTTCTGGCATTCAGCAGCCTTCCTGGAATGTCATATATATATTAGTGCTGTAAGAAGCTTTGGGCCCTGATTTGATTCAGCAGAGATTTGGCCCAATTTGATGGCTGAATTTCTGAATCCAAATCAAATCAGGAGACCCTTTAATCTCTCTGAATCAAATTGGAACCCTCCAAATCAATTTGGAGAGATTCAGAAAGATTTGGTGATTTGGACATAGACACAGCTTTAAATGTTTTTTTCTATATACCTCAAGGTACCAGAAGGTACCTCAAGAATGCTGAGATGCTGGGGCAGATGAAGCATCCCACAGGAACATGGGGGCTTCCTCAGCATGCTCAGCAGCAGACCTGGGAGTGGATCAGAAGCACTTCCAGTCCACTTCTGAATATGTCGGGGAGTCTGCCCCTCCCCCACCTCCTCCTGGCTCAGTGACTGGTGCCTCCTGGGTCTGGGGGGGCACCCAGGGCCCCCCTGTGGCTGACTGCCAAGCTCAGGGGTCCCAGGAGGGCCTTGCATGCTCCCCAGTGGACTTGGAAGTGGACTGGAAGTACTTCCACTTCCGGGTTTGCCACCAAGCATGCAGGGTGCAGGCCCCCCCCCACTCCTGTAGGATGCTCCATCTGCCCCAGCATCACAGCATTCATGAGCCACATCTGGTACCTTGAGGTATGTAGAAAAAACATTTCACTCTGTCTCTATGGCCGAATCTCTGATTCTCCAAACTGGCATCGAATCTTCAGATTTTGATTCAGCCAAATTGAATTGGGGACAGTGATCCAAATCAACAAATCAAATCACTGTCCCCGATTTGGACTGAATCTGAATCCAAATCAAATACGGCCTGTTTCACACACCCCTAATATGTACAACATCAACATCAATATATATTCAGTATCAAAGTTCGGCAGGGTAGCACCTTATATATACACTAACTTGTTTAGAGAGGCATGAGCTTCAGGCCAGGTACAGAAGTTACACTTATTGCATGGTAGGTGCATAGAAAGCACTCTACAGCCATAACTGAACAGACAGCCAGAGCATATAAAGTGCTGTAAAAATGCTGGAGCTTTCTCTAAGATAACCCTAGCTGGAGACTATCAGATTTCAGTGCTGTAAGTTAGGGTGCTGTAATGAACATCTGTACCAGATTCCATCACAATTCATATTAGGTTACATTCTGCTGGCAACCCATGGGGCTTTGTGGCACCCCACTCACTGCTCTTTGTGGTGCAGCAGTCTAGCCTAGGCCAGAACTTGACTCATTTGCCCAAGCACTGGGTTAGCCCTGTCACCAGTCTGTCACTAACACGAGTTAGTAAAGTCTCCATTTCCAATCCTCCTCCATCATTAAACTTGTTCCCTCCAACCAGGTATGAGCCACTGCCTGGTATTATCACTCAGTGTGTATATTCCATCTACCCTGTTTGGGCATTTGTAAGGATTTCAGCTTTTGATTAAATGAACACCAAGTTCACACCAGGGGCTGTCCAGAATGTTCATTTTGTACATTGTTGTTTTGAAGTGTCCACAAACAGGTGAAACTGCATTTTTTCCTGGCAGTCCTCCAGGCACCATTTGGCAGAGCAGCTATGAATAAGCCCCACTGCAGGAATGGCACAGGGGAATGTGGGAATTCTCCCTAACAAAACCCTCCACTCCCTTCATTGCCTCCCAAAGAAATGGAGAAGGCTCATGCCTCTGGGCCCTGATGCTTGGGTTTCTCAGCCTTCCCAGCTCCAACAAAAGGGAGCTGGAATCCAGGCATCTGGGTTTTCCCTGCTGGAAGGGTAATGTGGGTGTTCTGTTCCATGGTCAGTGCTGGGTCATCAGCAGCTGCACAGCTTCTGGCCCTGAGTGGGAGAAATGGTCTGGACAGGGGACTCACCAGAGGTCCTTCTGTGTCTCCCTTGTCTGCAGGCTCCACACTTGTGTTCAAGATGCTGGATCTAGAATTGTCACCCAGACACCTGCAGAGAGGCAGAAATGTGTGTAGATGGCACCAGTGGCATGAGAACCAAATTGGACCCTCGATGTGGCAGGTTTGAATGGATATATGGATGACTGCTTGCATCTGTGGTACTGCAGCACTTAAATGAGTAGCCTATGCCCAGGTATGCATTGTGAAAGTCAAAGAATGAAGACTACAGTTAGCCAATTATTCTTTGAGGAAGGCCACTGATGCTGCTATGGAGTTGAGAGTCACAGCACCAGGATGAAGAGCTTATAGACAGGGTGAAAGACTGTTTGGGATCCATCTATGATGATACTCAAGTGGTGTCAGTGCAACCACCTTTGGAGAGACTGTTGCCCTCCTGGACAGCCATGGTGTGGCAGGCTGCTGCCTCCCTCCCCCCAGAATGGAGAACCCCACTCCAGGGATTCCTCGTTGGTGTGACATGCCTGTGAGTCCAATACAGGGGTGGGGGGGGTGGAGTCTTGGATGGTGACCACATACTGCATATTGATTGGGACATGTTGGGGGAATTCCTGAAACATGAGGTATGGTGCATGGGAGCCACTGGCTCCTGATACAAGAAGCCAGGAAGGTGTCTGGTGGGGCCCACTCTGGGAAAAAGCAATGGGGGAGAAGGAGACCAGGCCCAATGCTAGGGCTATCACCGACTCAGCCCCCCTTCCAGGGCCAACTTGCTATCCTCTGCAGCTGCCAGTTGCTGGCATAGGCACTGGCCCCAAAGAGAATGCGACGTAGGGGGGGATCATTCCGCAAACCCATCAGGACAGGCCACTGTAGACCTGGGTCCTGCTGCTGGGGAGCAGTGCATCCTCTGCAAGGAATGGCAGCCCCCTGGGCTCTGATCTAAGTTCTGGAATGGGCAACATTCCACAGTTTTAATATGCACACAAAAAATATAGCTGCTGCAACATTTAACTAAACCAAGGGGTGGCAGTTTTGCCTGCAGCATTCCTTCTGTTATCCCAAGGTTTTGTGTTTGTTAAGTTGAGCCCCCATGGCTGCCCTGGCCCCTTCCCCCCCATCAAAGTCATAACTACCCGGTGCAGCCAGGGTCTTTCCTCACTCTCTCAATGTTAACTGAGAAGTTTACAAGTTCTGGAGTGGGCAACCTTGCACAATTTTTGTTTAATAAACACACTTAAAGTTTGGCAGCTTCAACATTTGATTAAAATGAGGCACAACTCTTCCTTTCACTGCATTCCCCTGCACCCTGGTGTGCGCTCCTGGGGCAGTTGGGGAAGAAGAAGGGAAGGGCGATGGCATGGGCAGTAATGTCCAGAACATAAGGCCAGAGGGGCTGGAGATGCATGGTCCACTCCTACGACAGGTTCATTGAAAGACCTCCAACCTTACTCATCCAGGGAGGGCTCCTGGTTCATGCAGGTGGGGAGGGAGTTGGCCAGGGCTTTGTAGCTATGGATGCTGTGCTGCAGTACAGGGCCAGAGAAACACACATTGGTGACTTGCCCTCTCCCCCATACCTGCACCACATGTGCTTGCTGGACCAGGCTTGGTCCACGGCTGAAGTGCTCCTTCCAGCAGTCTCACTGTCCCACACAGGGCTTCATGAGCCAGGGAAGGAGGAGTTATGCTTGTTCCCTGATGAAGATTGGGGGTGTGGGAGGGGGTGATGATCTAACTGATGAAATCAGGGACCCTGGGAGCATAGTGCCTGCTTTCCATCACCTGAGAGAACAGAGTTATGCAAGATGTGGGCATCATCCTCATCAGCTGCATGAAAGTTGGTGGCCCAGTCATGCCCCAGACACTTGGGATCTGTGTGTGTGTGTGTCCATGCATGCATGTGAGGTGCACACACACACACACGCATGCACTCAAACACACAGAGCTGAGGCATCCTGAACACATGTGCACACAGACACATGCACAGAACACAGACATCCTGAACGCGTGCATGTATACACACCCCCCCCCCCCACAACCTAGGCATCTAAGACACACATGCACACAGACAAAGGACTCAGGCTTCAAAATGGCAGGGTTTGGGGGCACGGTGTCCCACACCTGGCAGCCAAACAATGGTTGGCTCAAACTTTTGGCTGTGCTTGGGAGTCTTCAGCAGCCCAGGGAGCCCACAGGTTATGTTGGGAGACATGTGAGGGCCCCACCCCACCTTCTGGGGTTGGGCTGTGCAGGCAGGCTTCAAGCCCTCCCCCCACAAGGAGTAACATGTTTTTCTGCTTCCTTCTGACTTAACCTTGGGTGCTTAGAGTAAAGCTTGAAAGTTAGGCTTCTTGAAGGCCTGTACTTAACCTTATAGGCTAAAGGTGCCACCCTGCCCAGCCTTCTGCCAAACTTTAGATTGATACATTGCTCTATCTGTCTGCTTAATTATATATTCATAACACAGTTTTTTCCTATATGAATATTATAATTGATTTAATGAAAAAGGAAAATACAAAGTTAATAACTGAGTTAAAAGATTTAGATTTTCAAAGAGGAAAGCTAGAAGAGCAAGCCATTCACATTTTCATTCAAATATATGAATTTCAGGACCTGGGAGTTATTTATTTGTAAGGGGTCATACTTATTTCATGGAACAGAAGAGAGAAATAAAGTTTACAAGGGTAGAAAAAAATATTGTCGAGAATTTATAAAATTATTTATTTATGAAATGTTAACTTTTTAAAATTCTATTTTTTCATGTTCTCTCATAAATTATAATTTTTCAGAGCATAATTTATTATATCATTTATTTGTGTAACATATCCAAAATCCACATGAGAAGCCAGCTGATAAGAGGTAAAATACTGTTGAGTCAACAAATATTGGATTTTTACAGTACTAGAAAGAATCTTATATTGAAGTACAATAGAAGGATATTTTTGTCAATGTCTAGATAAGAATGTAAATCTATTTATTCATTTTTGAGAGACACCATTCATTTATCAGAGTTGATGCTTTCCAAAAACCGTAGCAAGTAATGACTACCTGTGACAGGTAGGGGGTGAATCGATAAAGATTTTCTGGCCTGATGCTAATAGCCAATTATTAATGAGCCATATCAGCTGATACTGATTTGATTGCCCATATGCAGCCAGAAGCTTGGAGAGCAGTGTTCGGCTGGTAGGCAGGTTGCCACTGTGGGTTGGGGTCGGGGTGCTGGCCTCTTCCTGGCGGGGAGTTGGGCTGGGGCTGTACTCAGGCTGGGCATCAGTGGCACTGGAAGTGGGGCTCCCCATAACTGTCACAACCCACCCCGATTGCAGCCCTGGCCAAGCCCTCCTGCTGGAAAGAGCCCAGTGCCAGCCCCAGCCCACAGTGGCAGCCTGCCCGTACCAAGCGCACTGATCCTGAGGTCATGTTCCCCCGTTCCCTCTGGGGGTGCACATAGCAACAGGACCTGACCCCTCCCCCACCACTTGGGGCTCCATCCTGTCTCTCCTTGTCCTGCCCTGTCCCAACCCAAGCCTCCCTCCACTTTCACCATGGGCATCTCAATCTGCCCCACAGACCCTTTCCCTCGCCCCACTTCTTCCTCCCCAACAAACTTACCAGCCAGTACTGCTCTCCAAACTGCTGGGCATTTATCTGAAACATTATTGGTGACGTTATCAGCGACAGCCAAAAAAAGCTGATTGCTGATAATGTCAATTTTCCATGTCAATTTTCCTTTTATCAGTGCCAATATGATATGGACCAATGTATTGGTGCATCTCTAGTAACAGGCCAAATTATTATTGTTAGGTCCACAAATTATCCGTTAGGTGCAGTTTTATGTATTCTGTATTACTTCCTCCTTTAAAGGTGAAGAAGAGCGAGATATTCCTCTATAAAGTTTTTCTAAACTTTTTCCTGCTATTCCTTTATATATATGTTTTTCTCCTTACACGGTTTTCTTCCTCTGTGCTGATCAAACAAAGCATGGAAGCTGATAAGTAAAAATTTTACTAGACTGGGGGTCTATAGCTACATTCCAGTCCCATCATTCATACCAGGTGGATTTCACTGTTGTGCAGAGACTCGTTCACTCATATTTTGTTTAATGAAGAGTAAAATATGTGGTGCAGAGATTTTACATCTTTTCTCTACACAGGAACAAAAGTCACCCATAAGTAATCCCATTTTCAATGACAGACCTCACTTTTGCAAAGTAAACAGGATTTGTCTCTTTGTTTTTATGAAGTCTTATTTTCTAAGCTCTATTTAAATATTTTTTCAATTTTCCCTATCAATGATGGAGCAGAATCTTATGCAAAGATTACTTTCTCTTTGTTAGCTTTATTTTTTTACCAACAAGTTAGTCAGGAAAATATAACTTTGGTGGATTACTTGTCTTTATATATTTAATGTTGCTATTTTTTGTAAGGATTGTAACTTGAAGGTCAAATAAAGGATCTTCCTTCCAAAGCAGTGGAAATGATAGTAGCCAGCCTCAGGTCAGTCCTGCCTCTTGAGATATAGAGTTCATTAAGTACTTTTAGAAAGTACTACCGTCTGCTTTTTTTTTTTTTTTTTGCTTACCTAGGAATTCAGAATTCTCCTTGACTCTGTGACAAAGCCTATTCTCAATCTTGGTGATTCAGTCCTCTTTTGTTATATTTATTTATTTTATATAATTTTAAGGCTTTGTCCCTGGTACATTTTATTTTAAAATACATTTTAAAATGTGTCACATCTCTCACTGGTTAATGTGGTCTCTTTTTAAATATGAAGTTATTTTATTATAACTCTACCTTGCAGTATAGAGACATTATTTTAAATCTCATGACTACAGATCTCTGGAGGATACTTTGCTCTGTAGAAGAAATAATACTTTTAATTGGTACTGTATTCCCATACTCACCTATAATACTTGGAGAACAGATATACTAAGGAAAAATGGATGGAAATGGGGATGCTTCTGAGGGAAGAAGGATCACATTACAAAGCTAAAGCCACCACATCTTGTATCTACTAATCTTTGCCTGGTTCTACTTGTTCTACACTTTCTTTAAATGCATGGGAGAAAAACATTTTACCTGTGAAGCATGGCATGTAGGGCTGATTGGAAAGGATAGAAGGATTGAAACATCCTTTTCAGCCTTCTCTATGAGCTAGAAACAATCTGAAATTACTGAAAAATAATGTCTTGGCAGACACGCAAAAGGATTTCCCAAATTCTTGTATTATGTCAAGAAATTAAAGTTGCTAGTGAACAGAGAACAATTTGAAATTACAATGTAAAATGGTATTAAATGAAGTGCTACAATGTCAGCACACAGTTTTCTTCACAGAAAAGCAACTGTGATTTAACTGCAGCCAGTATAATTCACAACACTGCTGGAAATCAGAGACAGCTGTATGGAAAAAAACTATGTTGGATAAAGGGGAGACCTCAAACGCATGTAATTGCTAATGAAAATAAAAAAAAATATTTCTTAGCCTTGAAACACCTTTTTATGATTGCATCGGATCCTTGTCACCTAGGTTATCTGAGGCCTTTTTCAAAGATTAGGATGCTAGCCTTGGCTGTAGGACACCAGAATATATCTACTCTGTCCTGTAGGTGGCCTCAGTCCAGTATTCAGAATTTCAAAATCTCTGCTCAGCTACCGACTCCCCCCTTGAAACTCCTATTATGTCTAGACACCAGTGGTTTTTTTAGTAAAGTGCATCTGCCAATTTAGCTGCCTAAATTCAATTCTGACCACATATGAGAACACCTGCCAGATTGGGCAGTAAACAAAACCTGTATTCATTTTGCTTAATAAAGCAGCTCTGCAGCCTAGTAGTTATAGCATTCACTTGGAAAGGGTAGATCTAGGTTTCAGTCCCTGCCTCAAATATTCATTTAATTACATGAATATTTAAGCATTTAATATGGACTATTCTTTGGAAAAGGGGTAGAAATCTAAGTGTCTCTGTTCCCAGGTGAATGTCTGAACCACTAAGCCATAGGGTCACTTGCATCCCCTGCCCTGCCTTCCTTTCTAAATATTTAATTAGTCCAGAGTTACATTTTCTTTCACTCTTCTCCTCAACCTCTCCACTCACATAACTATTTAAGAACTCCAGGAAAACTCAAACAGATTCAACAGGAGAGACTGAAATAAACTTATCACTAAGCACTTTGCAGCCAGATGGTCAGAGTAGTTGTGTGGAAGACGCAGGTTCAGAACCCCCGAGGAGTTGGAGGGAAATGAAACCAAGTCTGCTCACATCCTGAGTAAGTTCTTTAAACAACTGAACTATTTAATAAGTTAGGGGTTCCACCATCTGCTGCTGCTCTACTACTATGTTTTTAATGTCTGATTCCAGGAAAGGCCCAAAGTTGTGAATCACAAGTAAGGGAAGCACAAACAGGTGTCATGGTGGATGTAGTTTTCCTGGACTTTAGGAAAGCCTGTGACACTATCTCTCACCCCATCCTCGTTAAAAAATTAGGCGTCTGTGGTGTCAATGCCTACACAGTTGGATGGGTTGTTAATTGGCTGGAGGGCCACATCCAAAGAGCGGTGGTGGATGGGTCATTTTTGACCTGGAGAAATGTGGGCAGTGGGGTTCCCCAGGGCTTGGTCCTCGGGCCCACAGTGTTCAATATCTTCACCAGCGATTCAAGTTTGCAGATGACACTAAGATGTGGGGAGAAATGAGCATGCTAGAAGACAGGGACAGGCTACAACTAGATCTCGACACATTACACAGGTGGGCAGATGAGAATAGGATGGGTTTCAATATGGACAAGTGCAAGGTGTTGCACCTGGGGAGGAAGAACCAGCAGCATACCTACAGGCTGGAGAACTCCCTTCTTGTCAGCACAGAGACTCCACTATTGATTCCAAGATGAACACTGGCACCATGGACAGGGACAGGAAGGCTAACCGCAATTTCTCATGCATCCATAGATGTATCACGAGCACGTCCAAGGAGGTGATCCTTCCCCTCTATGTGACATTGGTCAGGCCATGATTGGAATACTGCATCTAGTTCTGGGCACCACACTTCAGGAGGGATGTGGACAGCATCGATAGGGTCCAGAGGATGACCACTTGCATGATCAGGGGGCAGCATGGCAGGGCCTATGAGGAGAGGCTATGGGACATGAACCTGTTCAGCCTCCACAAAAGAAGGCTGAGAGGGGATTTGATGGCCACCTATAAACTTGCCAAGGGGGACCAGCAGGCAATGGGAGAGTCCCTGTTCCCCTGAGCACTACCAGGTGTAACAAGGAACAATGGCCATAAGTTGACTGAGAGTAGATTCAGACTAGTTATCAGGAGACACTACTTCACTGTCAGGGTAGCTAGGATCTAGAACCAACTTCCAAGGGAAGTGGTGCTTGGCCCTACCCTGGGGGTCTTCAAAAGAAGGCTAGACAGCCATCTAGCTGGGGTCATTTGACCCCAGCATCCTTTCTTGCCCATGGCAGTGGGTCAGACTAGATGATCTGCTTAGGTCCCTTCTGACCCTACCAACTATGAACCTAAGACCCTAAGAGCATTTTCTGTTGACTAATTTAGGTTGCTTCATTCTTTGCATGCTAACTCTTGTGAACTTAGGCACTTAACTCTCTCCATACAGTTTGTGGAGAGCTTAGATACCTAACTTGGGACTGTGTATTCTATTAGGAGTCAGACACCTAAAAGCCTTTTAGTAAATTAGCTTGGGGGACCACTATTTAAATACCACTTCTGTAGTCTGAGCTAGCTCACGTGCACCTCTGCATAATACTGACCTGTGCATTGTTTTGTATGGACATACCTATTCAGTGAGGCACATAAGCTCACTACACAATGGGGAGAGTTGGACAGATTCCAAACAGCACATACACTTAATAAGGAGCTGCCTACTAGGGCAGTGAGACGCTTTGGGTGCTGTTTCAATTTGGAGGAGATTTGGCCCGATTTGGTGGTTGAATCTCCAAATCTGAATTGAATCAAGGGGACCAATAAAAAGGTCCAAATTGATTCAAAGCTCTCCAAATCTTCAGAACAGATTTGGAGAGCTTTGATGATTCGGGCAGTCCCTGCCAGCTGCAGTACGGAGCTGGAGCCAGACTCTGTGCTGGTAAGTAGGGGCCGGGGAAGAGGGGGGCCTGGAGAAGAGAGGAGGGGACCATGTGGGGACCCCATCAGCCCCTATCCCCTGCTTGCTCTCCCAGCCCCTCCAACCTCCACCCATTCCCCCAGACCCCTCATGACTGCCCTGCCTGCCCCAGCTCCTGGTGCTTTAAACTCCCCCCACTCACTGGGTAGGGGCTGCCAGGTGAGAGGGCAATCCCTGCTTCCCCCCCACTGCCCCATGCTGCATGGGGGGCTCTGTTACAAGGCCCCTGCCCCCTCTCATAGCCCCCCCCCATGGCTGCCCTGCTTGCCCCAGCTTTGTCCCTTTCAGAAAAAAAAAGAAAGAAAAAAACTCCAGGTTCACTGGCTCCTGCAGCAGCCTCGGGGCTTCAGGAGGCTCATGCAGAGGCCCCCATGTGGCACAGGGAAGTGAGGGGCAGAAGGGATCACCACCCTGCCAGGTGGGAATAGTGAGTTCAGGGTTTTTGTTTTTGTTTTTTCTCCTTAAAGGTCCAGAGCTGGGGCAGGCAGGGCAGCCATGAGGGGGATGTGGGGGAGGGCCAGGGAACTCGTGCAGAGCCTCCCATGAAGTGGGGGCAGTGGGGATCACCCCCTGCCCAGCAGCACCTGGTGAGTCAGGGCTTTTTTCCCCTCAAAGAACCAGGACCTGGGACAGGTGGGGTATGGGCCTGGACAATTCAGAGATTCATCAGCAATCAAATCTCCAAATCAGATTTGGTCGAATCTATTTGGGACAGTGATTCGAATCACTGAATCAAATCACTGTCCCCTGAATTGGCTGCATCCAAAGTGAATGCTAGCTGCTTCGCACAGGACTACACTTCGCACTGCCTACACTAAGCAAGCTCAGGATGTAGCTGTCTAGAACTAATTAATAGGAAGGTACTAAAGACAGTGAGGTTTCTGTTTGGCTGAGGCCTCTTTAAATGTTTGGCTCCAAATATCATCTGACTGCACTTAGTTTACATAAATATTTTAATGCTGTAGTAGCTGTAGAAGTTGTGACTCCGAATAATTTCATTATAAAATCATGTGTCCAGAAGTAGGTGATAATTGCTACTAATTTGTGGCAATAATCAGATTCTTAAACACGTTCTTTTTGAATGTTTTTGTATCCATTTTCAATTAACTTTGTGCAATTATTCTAGTGAGTTAGATTGTTGGAAAAAAATGATCATTGACACAACAAATTCCAAGTAGATATTGAAGAACAATACCCTCATGTATGTTTATATGGTATAATATCTGTGTGAGATTAAAACCAGGGCCCATTTATGTAAAAACAAATTTCTTTTCTATGAACACGCAAACTGTGAATCTAATTTCTAGAAGTAAAGGCTGCCTATACACATGCTTTGACATATTCTAATTAGAATGCATTGGATCAGACTTGATTAATCGATTCTTCTCTTCTTTCTACTTAGAATGCTTTAGTATTGCTGCAGCATCACTTGTATTGGCCCCTGCAGGTTTAAAAATGACCACTGGAACACTTTAACTAAATCTCACTGAATGAGTTTTAGTTATTGCATCTCACAGCCATTTTTAGACATGCAGGGGCTTAATGCATGTGACACCTGTGGCATTTTAATTAAAGTGGTTCTCTAGGAACTGCTCTAATTAGCCTCCAAGCATGTGTATAGGCACTCACAATTTCTGTTAAAGAAATCATACCACATGATTATTTGACTTACTGAATCCTGCCTAGTTAAAGTTTGACAATACTGGAAATGAAATACACAGGAATCAGTTGTAGAACAAGAATTATTTAGATCAACACTGTCCAACCAGTGACCTGCAGTGATCAGGGCAGTCCAGCCAGTGATGTCTTGGTCCTGAAAGGTTAATTTGTGACCCAGTCCAGGTGCTGCTCCCCTCATTGCTCTTCTGCTGCCACCAGACTCTCCAGGTTGCCCCTCTTGCTTCCACTGCCTCCCTTGTGTCTAGGGGTGGGATTGCATAGCCCTTAGAACTGAGGGAGCCTGCAGCTTAGTGGTTTGGAAGGCCCTGCAGACTCAGTTTTGGCAGGGTGGGCAGGCCCATATAGTATAGTGCAGTGCAGTAAGGAGTGGCACATTACAAGGGCAAGTTGTGGGGAGGGGCATGTGATGGGGCACAGTGCAATGTAGCAGGGGTATGTGGTGCAGCACAGCACAGAAGGGAGCTTCACATACCAGGCTGAGAGGTAGAGAACACATGGTATAGTGTGTGGCCCAGCTGCTCAGAAGTTGGACAGCCCTGATTTAGCTAATGATCTTAATTAAATGTGTGGGGGTTTTTTAATAGAGATTATTTACTTGAGTCAGAATTAGAAGCATGATCTCTTTTACAAATGTTCAGAAAATATTATATTTCAGTCAGGTTTTTTCCAAGTTTGTTCTTAGTCTCAAGGCATTTTGGGAAAGTTCAACAATTTTTTCTTTGGCCATATTTGAGTTGAAATAAGTAAACCAACCCCCCCCCCCCAAAAAACAAACAAACAAACAAAAAAAACCCAACAAACCTCCAAACAAACCCAACCTTTCCCCACCTTCATCAATTCATTCAGGTTCTTTCTGCTTGCAGATGCAAAACTACATTAATTAAAAATGTCCAATTTGCCTGATTTGATACTCAGTGGGAGTGTCTACATGAGACACCAAAAGTGCAGCAGATTCATTCTACTGTGCATTAGTGTGTCATGGCAAAAGCCATGCTAGTGCTCTAATGTGGAGGATAATTAGCCTAAAAGATGTGTACTGTGTAGTAGCACCATTTATGGTGCATTAATGCATGTGAAGACTTGCTAAGCGGTGATAAACAGTTTACGTTGATTCAAACTTGGGACCTCATCCAGGGAATAGTTACCAATGTGAGTAATCCAATTAAGCTCAGTAGGATAATCTATGTGCAGACACCCTTATGCACTTGTTAACTTAGTTCAATAGAACACCGTATGTGCTTAGTTAATTTCAAATCTATATACATTGTGGGATCTTGGCTTCTACTTCAAACATAAATGCACCTGTGCTTATCTCTGTATGCCAGAACATAGCATTTTGTTTATTACAATCTAGCTGTGGTGCATTTAGTCCATCATGTGCTCATTTGAATCTAAATTTGGAAGAAAATTATTTCAATCACTTTCAGGAAAAGGCAAGGGTATCCAGTGCCAAAACATTCAATTCATGAATGTTTTAACTGAAAGTTTGAATGCACAAAAGTGAGGATGTATAAAATACTGGACCCACTGAAGTCAATGGTAAAACTGCAACTGATTTTGGTGGGACCATGATATTGTCCCAAGGTTTTCAAAATGGCATACCGTGCTCTTTTACATAAAACTCTGCACTTTCAAAAGTTCATATGAGAATTGGGTCAAACCAAGAAAATAAGGGCAAAGAAAGTTGAAATAAAATTATACCTTTGGATCTGAAATCCTGGAACTATTTTGAATTTTATGTTCTGTGTTCGAGTGCACCCAGAATCTGGAAGCACATACAGTTAAACCTATTGTCTCTTGCTTGGTGTCATTCTAAAACTAGACATATGAACAGATTTACCCATAAATGGATTTAGGTCCACTTAGGATGGTTCAGTGAGCTTAGTGAACATGCAGACATAGTTTTGGTGAGTTAAGAATTTCCAATGAAACTTCAAAATAAGCAAGTTTTTGATGATTCTCCATTTTATTGCAAACACTTCACATGTTGTCTCCATCTTTGATTTTTCCATTACATTTTTATAAGCAATGTTCTTAAAAATGTGTATGAATTAATACGTTCCTGGCTTCTTTTATGCTTATGGCTTCTGCAGTAATTTTGACACATTGTATAGCCAGATATATAAGAGTATGGGGGCCTAGAATATAATACTGTGTTGGTATAAGATGGAATAAGAAGGATTTTTTATATGCTTTATTGTTAATATACTGCTGCAAATTTCAAATACTAGAATTTTATTTCACAGCATGTCAAGTATAACTTAAAATATACAATTAACTGCTTCTTTAAGATTACTTATAAATGTACATGCATACAGTATCTTTTGAGGTCTGTAATACATTTTACAACATTATCAAGTACATTGTGTGTACTTCTTCTACTCTTCTATAAAGGACAGCGTGCGGAAATAATTTCACACTGCATATAATGCATTTGATATGAAGGAAACTTGAAAATTATTTAGTTACAGATTTCTCTGACCAGGCTTGCAAAATGGCATATTTTATGTTAATGGGCAAGCATTTGAAAATGAACTTGAATATTAAACACAGTAAGTTTGGGTTTTGACATGCATGCAAGCATGGCTGATGTACAATATAGAAAACATGTTCTTTAACTCTTTCAGTTCTCTTCACATATCTGGACAAAAAGTTATAGACATAAATGGGGATTCTTTGTTATTCAACATTTATAACTTGAAAATTTAGAACTTGCCATTATACTCCCAGACTTGTAACACTATTATGTATTGTTGTGACCAATGTGGAAGTGAAATTAAACTAATAAAGTTAACAACATTTAAAAAATGGATATGTTTTTGGAAGAGGCCAACAGCAATTGTTTCCTAATTCTGAAGAATTAGCATGTGCTCGTTTGAGTTAGCAGAACAGCCCTGGTAACCTGTTGTCAAGAGAGGAAGCCTTTCTGGTGGTAATAAGGGAACATAGACAGTCTCTCAGTCTAGCTAAGGTTATTAGTTCCTGTCCAGGGCCTGAGTATCTGAAGACTATGTGATTAATGTCTTAATGAAGGGTATGATTCAAGTTCTGTTGAACTCAGTGGCTAAACTCAGATTGACTTCAGTGGTGTAAGCTTGACCCTTAAATGACCATTTTAACAGACAAGATCATTTATATGTCTGTCATAGAGATAAATGAGAGGCACAGAGGTTGGAAAACAGTACTTTAGGAGAGGTATCAATGAGGGATACTATTGCCAGCTAGTTGAAGCGGATCAAACACAGCTGACTGTACTGGTGATTTGGATATGGAAACACACCCGTGAGTTGTCAGCATTGGTGCTGATTTGCCATTGAAATCCTTGTACGCAGCATATAAATATTTTTGAACAAGACAGGTAAAGGATGCAGCATTCTGTGTCCTGCACTCATTCATTTCTTTTCTCATTAGGATGACTGTGCCTAGAGTCCATTCTTTTCCAACCACCTGGAGAATGTGACAGTATTCACTTACAGGGTGAAAAATTGTTGATTATTTCCTAGGAGACTTCCCATAAGTTATAGGTAATATGATGTGAGGCTTTTACAACTGGCAGTATTTTGCTATTGTTAGGATTATAAAAGGATTTAGGATAAAAGCCAAAAACAGGTGACACATACATGCTTTGGTTGGCCTATTAGTCAGCCATCAATGTGTACTTAACTGAAATGTCACATTTTCCATTCAGACAAAATATCAGCTAACCTGCAAAATTATTCCTGCAGTTCCAGCACACAGGAAGCTAATAGTTAACAGTAAACATATTTTTCTAAAGCATATTTCTATTGAAAGAGCAAAGCATTACAGTAGACCGGATGTTTTAGGTCATTTATTTTGTTTTTGCTCTGGGTCATTTTACAAAAGCACTTCTGCTCTCTAGCGTTAAAATGAGAGCCACTCTACTCCCCAGATATTACCCAGCAGCACTTGGGGGCTCTTAATGATTAATACCATCACAGTCCAGCCACAAACCTTTCTGGCGCAGATAATGCCAGGCAGCAAGCACGCTTGACACTTTTAATGTATAATTAAGTAGAAAAAGTCAGCACTCAGTATGCAAATTTTTCAAAATGATAAATGATGCCATACAGCAGTAGGGATTGATTTGGTGTAAATGAAACTAATTAAGGAAATGTCAAACATAATTAATAAAACAGGTTTAAGCTGCAAAACATTGTCAATTGAATGAATGAGGAGGCATTGGCTCCCATTGTTTCTGCTTTATTTAGGGCTTGTGTTTAGCTTGTACTCTGTTCCTAAATGCACTTTCTCTACCTCACACCCTCCACTACCAATTCCCAGAGAGGGGGAAAATAAATTTGCTTGTCTCTCCGCTGACTGCAGAAATTAATTGCAGAAATCTTGTCCCATCCAAGTGTTACATTCACTCACAGGACATTAACATAACTAATTTGAAAGAGCCCAAATGACTGCATAATAGAGCACTGTCAGTATGCCTGACAGTCTTTGGTCATACCAAATTAGCTTGGTTTTCTAATTGAAATTTTTTTCCTAGGACTCTTTTCATAATTTTTTTTCAGCTATTCATTTTTGATAAGAACAAAGGTTTTATAATTTACAAAAGAGTGCTTGACCTATAATTACTAGGAGGAAATTAGGGGAGGTAGAAAAGTCAGATTTAGTCCTGGTAATGATGCTAGAGACCTTGCTCCCTCTAGGGAGTCTGAAGAATAATGGAATCTTCTATTTTTACGGGCGACCTGTGCACTGGTGCTGACTCTGACTGTGAATCCACTTTACCTTGCAGATCACTTGCTTAACACTAAAAGTGCCAGCAGAATCACAGGCCATTATTCCAAATGTCATTCTGTGCCAGTGCCATTTCCAAATGCCCTTCCCTCCAAATGAATGAATCAAAGAACATCTGTCAGTCCTCTTATCTTGTCCTTGTGCATTTTCCCTTGTAGGAGTTGTACACAAAGTAATCAGTGATCAATCTGGGCAAGAAGGGATTTTAGTAAGAGTTTTACTTGTTAAAAATAATGCTAACATGCTTCTTTAAGAAAAAGTTATAGAGCCTGAATCTTTCTAGAGAGAACTGGTTTTAGAAGGTACTTCCTTTTATATAGTGTCAAAGGCTTTTTTTCTTCTAATTTGTTGTCTCCCTTTGCATATCTGACTCTTCCTGCATTTAGAGAAGCCAAACTGCAAAATACGAACCTGGTTCTCTAACTTCCAGACTTGACGCCCTTATCCTTGATAGATATTTCCAAGTTAAGGTTAAAATTTAAACTACAGAAAAAATATACAGATTACAGCTATACCTTCTGTTTCGTATTCATGAATTACACATTTAACCTGGGGCAGAAGTCCATCTTGTCATTACATTTTAGGAAGACATAGAAAATCGGTTTACAGTGTGTCATAAAAACCAAAAATTACCCTAGCAACCACTTCGAATACTTAGCTCTTCTGAAAGTCAAGGCTCTTTAAAATCTATGCCTGAAATTTTTGCTCTGAATTTTTAAAAAGCTAACAGTTAACTAAAAAAATACATAATGTGTAAACCTCCTCTCTATTCATTTTTTGTCTGCTTTGTTAACTAACAAAGTTTATTGATAGATCTGCTGAGGAAGAAAAAGGCACAAAAAGCGACTATATTTGATTCTGGCCCATTACAAAAATCAATACTTGCCAAACAGAGAGACATAAAAGTAGGTGAAAAAGGATTGGGTCTTCCAAATCTATTTTTTATAAAGCAGTTGCTGTAGTTTTTCAGATCAATATCAGCTTATTTAAACTTTTATATACTAGTGTTTGAGGAGAAAATTACCATATTTTATCTATGTTGTTGATTAACTCTGTGAATTACCATTTCCTGTGCTTGGATAAAATCCAGATTATGCCATAGAGATGTACATTGAACAAACAGAAAATGTTTCCTTAAAATGTACAGAAAAATCATCAGATTAATACAGTTATTATCATCATGATGATGATAATTATTATTAAAGCCATGTGAGTTCCTCAGCCTGGTGATGGATACCATATCCCCTTAGGGTAAATACAGCACAGGAAGTGAAATTCTTCTTCCCATTACCACAGACACCTCCATGCAATTTTGGAGTGACCTCTAATGATTTTTAGGGGACCATTCACTTGCCATCCCCAGTCTTAGAGTTTGCAGCGAAGGCTGTCCAAAAAGTTCCTAGTTGTGTGGATTAGTTTTGAATTAGTATCATTTATCCACCTGACTAGAATTTTTTCCATTACTAATCTCTTGAATCACTTCGACACCTCAGCATCTATGTGCAGTGATATAGCCAATAAATCCTAAGTTTGTAAACTACTAGATGAGCATTATGGACCCCTTACTAAAAACTTAAGGGAAGTTTGGGATTCTTTTCTTGCTCATTATTTTTTCATGTTGTCCTAAAAGAATACTTCTGAAGAGGAAATTTACCCCCAAGTATCAGGTATTTTCTATAAAATTACTGGAGAAGTCCTTCCTTCCAGACCAAGCTATTTTGTAGCTCAACCAGAAAGCTCTAGTGTTTGTTTTATTGAAAAGATACCAACTACTTCATTATAATGGTAATTATGGCCTTAAAATCTGATTTTTAACCTGTTTCAAAAGATGAAAGTTAAACATTGTGCTGTGAGATCAATATAGTTAGACATGTTAAAAAAGTATAAATATTTCTAGCAATTGAATACCTCTAATATAGCTTTGTTTGCTAAGTATTCCCCCTTTTACATCATATTCCATTATATGAGAGAGGATTTTTTGTAAATGAAAAACAAATATATCCTTTAGACAGTTTGTCTAGTATTTTCACCCTGTTCTGTGCATGCAAGACCCCTCTTACTATGGAGGAATCGCTTTGTTTAAAATCTCTAATTTAAATATTACCATCATATCATTAGGCCATATATATTCACTCCATCAAGGGAGCAGTCAAAATTCTTAGTTCCAGAAGATGCTTTTTATTGCC
Organism: Crocodylus siamensis; assembly: GCF_052110815.1. Taxonomy (NCBI): domain Eukaryota; kingdom Metazoa; phylum Chordata; order Crocodylia; family Crocodylidae; genus Crocodylus; species Crocodylus siamensis. The sequence continues at coordinate 46,177,336 of NC_143397.1, forward strand.
CACAGGTATTACCACTGCCTTGCCTGGATTGAGTTTAGGCCAGCTGGTTTCTGCCCAATACCTTACCACGGCCAGATGCTAAGACAACAAGCAGACTGTAGGAGTTAGGCTGAGTGTATAACAGAATTGAGTGTCTTTAACATCAGTACATTAACACCAACTGCCTCAAAATCTTTCACAGCTGTCACATAAATGTCAGAAAAGAGAGGGGATGAGATGGACTCTTGGGATGTCTGTACAAAAAGAAGGGCCTCCCAGAATGTGTATTCTCTGAATCCTTCTAGAATACATAATTGTAATGCAATCCTATCAAGCAATGAAGGGGTGACAGTTCTTCTGTTGACCTCTCCTATTAGCAAGTTATGAGAAGAATACGAAGAGCTTTTAAATTAAATTTAATTGTCATTGATCCCTTCTGATTTGCTGTAACTTGTACAATTCATTACTCATTTTACTTAGGAGATGAAAGTGGTTCCTCAGGTCAGTGGAATCTGGGATCCTCTGTAGTAAGCAAGGCAATCCAGGGTGTGGTTATATTTAGTTAACATATAAACTTTAGTTATTTAGATTTATGAAGTAAGAAGGGACTCCTATCTTACAAGGTAGATTCCTCTGACAATCGTTTAAAAGCATGACTCAACATGTCAGAATGAATAACAATGCAAACACATACAACGTTAGAGAACCATACAGTATAGTTCTTAAATAATTTCCCATATTTCTTATGCATCAAATGAAAATAATTTTCCTACTTCTGTGATCATATAAAGAGTTTGCAGAAGTGAAGGACAGCAGCTTTGGGTAAATAGAGTAATGGAATATCATATCCAAAGAAAGGTGGCCATCACAAGGAATGATAGCTAGTACAAAATCGCCTGAAGATGTAATCTGAAGCAGGATGGTATGCAGAAAGAAACAATCTCAGGTGCAACAGAGAGATTTGGATATTATAGCATGCATATGGATATATATACATAACATATATATGGATATATAGTGTTATACACTCTACTACTGTCTACTCAATAGAAATTGCATAGGTTTATTAGGAAACCAACTTCTTGTACCTATACTGACATTTGGTAAAGCTAGTGAATAAACAAGAAAGCAAAAATGCAATCACATTGACTTGTGCTTCAGAAAAGTAGAGGAGAAAAACATTAATCTTTGACAAAGGCAAAAGGGCAAGATCAAGCATGGGAATGGGAAAAAGGTTATTTCTCCTACTTGTAAGGGGAATCTTTTGCAAACAATGGATAGTAGGCAAATCACTTAACACAGGATATATTGCTGGCACATCAGCCATATTGAGCCAAGTAGTTTTAGCACTGGACTTAGTGGGTAGGGACAGACATCCAAAAGCTTGAAACTGAATTGATTCAATCTTTGCAGGTTAGTTTAACTTGGCTAGGCTAAATCAGTTTTGTAACCAGACAGACATCCCATAAATGCAGGCACATGCTTGTAATGGCTTAGGCTAGAAGCTGGGGGGCACTGGAGCAGCCCTCAGCAGGACGCTGTGATTAGGCAAGCAGGTAACTGATAGAACAACAGAGGGACATTACCAGCTACTTGTTGATTCTGCTTGTTCATTCTACCTGTTGACTCAGCATGGACTGTAGCCAGCATGCTAGCTAATACACAGACATCTCTCCACAAGGCAGAGGGGAGGGGGGAATTCCTGCTTTGCAGGGAGTGCTGAGGGGGAGGGGGTGAACAGCCCACAGTCTGTGCTGGAGCTGCAGCCAGGGAGCAGAGGGGAGAGCCCAGCCCTGCTGTGGAACAGAGAGCCCTGCCCAGCCCAGAGAGCATGCTGGGATGCTGGGGGTGTTTGGTTTATCTTAAACCAGCAAGGGGCCAGGGACAGACATTACAGAAACTGGTTTGAGCCAAATCAGTTAAGTCTGATACTACAGGTTTATCTCAAACCAGTCTCAGCCTTCTCAAACTGGTTTATGTGCGCTGAACATCTCTTCTGTTACAGGTTTAAAGCAGTTTCTGATCACTTAAACTGGTTTATGTGTAATGTCTGCCCCTAGCCAGTATGTCTGCTGACTTTTCAGTTTCAAGCCCCTGTGCAACTTGATTTGTGAAGGCTAACATAAGAAAAATGTGATTAAAATATGCTGTGTGTAGCAATGGAGATATCAGTTCTTCCCTTGTGTCATTTCCCTGTTTGAGGTATGCTGTAGTTTTAGTCTTGAAATAACATTTTTAAAGGTAACGTATAATAGTACAAGCTACCTCAGGGTGTGTGACTGCAGCGCTAACACTATTAAGTTTGTGACCTAGTGAATGGTCTGTGTTCATGTATATTTCCATGTCATTAATATGCAAAACTATTTTCCTTTTAATTTCTTCTGCTTGTAGACTATATGAAGAAAGATGAGCCTATTACCTTAAGCACTGGCTAGCCTGGATCACAGATACATTCTCTTTGGAGAGGATAAGCATTGTTCTTTTCTCTGTTTCAGTAGGTGAGGGTCGAAGACAATATAGTATTAGCTTTGTTGGACCATCCTGGAAAGTTATCTAAAAATTCAAGACCATTTTAAAGGAAATACACTTTCTAAAATGTCGGTAGCCATTTTTTAGGAACTGTAAGTATCTAGTACATTATGACAACCCATTACTGTTTCTGTAGAATACCAATAGGACCTTGCCATCCTAAATTCTAGAGAAGGGATATCCAACTTACTAGTGACCCTGGTCCAGATCCAGACCATAGACCTCTTTGTATGCTAGATCTAGCTTGGGGCATAAAAGCACCCACCATGGCCACTGTGGCAGTGGCAACTGTGACAGCAGTGGCAACAGGTTCAGAGGCAGTGATGGGTCCAGTGGTGGGCCCAGAGGTGGTGAGGGGTTCAGGACAGGTCAGCAGGAGTGCGAGGTGTCTGGCAGTGGTGGGAGTCCAGGGGTAGCTGTGGTGGTAAGCCAAGTTGACCAATGATGATCACGGCCAGCAGGGCTGAAGGACCCCACATTCTGTAGCAGGCCATGTCCCCAGATTACAGTAGCTTGCCAGTAGCCCAGCAGGCTGGATAGCTAGGTTCCTCTGGCTAAAGCTAGCTTGTAAGCCGTATGTTTGACCGTCTGTTCTAGAATATAGGAAGGCAGCAAAGAATATTAATTTTATGGTTGTTCAAAATTTGTAATTCTAGATATACTGGAAGATTTTAAGCCAGTATACACTGGAAAATATTAACTATATTTGTTTTAAAAAAGTGTTTCCCTGAAATAACATTGGCACCTTTCACTTTGGTACATTTTAACATTTTAGCTCTAGATTGGTAAAAAGAAGAAATTAAATCATTCAGTGCCTCAAAACAATACTAGTACATTATGAAAAAAACAACACCTGTCAACTTTTATAATCATTAAATAAAAAAAAAGAAAATCACAAGCATATTTCCTTATTGCTCTTTTTTCTACTTTCAGGTTTAATGAAACAGATCATTTTTCTACACTACTAACTTTCTTATTTCAAGAACACCATGAAAGTAAAGCCCTGTGTAAGTATTAAAAATATTGCTTCATTTACAGTTTCCACTAATACTTTTCATAGGAAATCTCATGACAAAGACAGTGAAAACAGGAAAAACAATAGGAAAGTTTATGACGTATAAAATGAATTCCTCAAAAGAATTTTGTTTCAAAATGCCAAGGGTTATAAGTCAACTATATGCAGCACATATTACTATTTATTACCCTGCATTTGGCTGAAATTCATCTCTTTTGACAACCTTGGGTAAATCATGTTACATATTTTATAAAATATGAGTGCTGGGCCTTTTTCTGAAGATACTACTTAGTGAGTGAACCCACTGCTATTGGCTGCAGCCCAGTTGCTATAAGCTCCCTTAAGACTAGGACTTCCTCATAGTTCAATGGCAGCTGAATCAGAGAAGAAAAGGTATTTATAGAAAACATATTCAAAAGGTTGATGGCTCGTCCAGTATTACCAGAGCACAGACTGACAGCTAAATATAAATTGAGAAATGTAAGTTTCACTTTTGAGCAAATTTACTGGGTGAGAGCCTCATTTTTTTCATTTCATTTGAATATGTTCAGTGCTTCTCAGAATATGCAACTTTATAGTGAACATATTTTTTATTCTTGAAGGCTCATTATTTTACAGTGAGGTTACTGAACCTAGACTACGTAGTGCAGATTACCCAGCATAGTATTAATCAAAATATACATGGCAAATGGGATTCCAAACAGTGCCAAATAGGCATCTGCTTTTAGCAGGGAACAAAAATGCATTTAGTTCCTTTATTAAAAGGTATTATGGGCAATTTATTTTTAAACCGCCTCTCTAACACCATTAACTAGCATATAATTTAATGTACTCCCAAGCAACTTGACTTTTACATTTCTTTCAAAACATTAATTTGCTTTTGCAAATTGATGTAAAAGATGCCTTTGACCCCCAGGAGTGATTCAAACCATTAAGAATAAATTAAATTATCTTTCAGAAGGAGATCACCATTTTTTGGGTAGGGGCTGGAGAATAACATGTTTACAGTTACTATGTACTACATAGTACTGTGTAGTACATATAGGTACTACAGTTACATTACTATGTTTTGAGTTGCATGATATTGCCTAGTGGGGAAAAGAAAACGCTGACTATTTTTAATTATTTAATTTCTTCTATAACTATGTTGGCTTCACAAGATTTACTTAAGAAAATTTGCGGGTGGCCTGAATCCTGATAACCAGTAAAATCAAGGAACTCCTGTGGTTATTTGGGATTACTTAACATCAAGCTAATGGCCTCTTTTGCTGAAGCTCTACCCCAAAGTACTGTACTATTTCCAGAGACAAGAGCAAATATGAATGTTCCTACTTCTTTAAATACAGCAGGTAGCTATTTTTCTATTCTGAATATAATGTTATAGAAATAAACATAACCTATTGCAGCAATTAGAAGTATGTACAATAAGGTAATTAACTTGAAAATAATCACTAGGTTTTTATTATCATAGCTAGCCATGTTTATATGATAGTTACCATTTTGGCCAATGGGGAAATCCCCCAAAATGCTGCCATTTTGGTCAATAAGGAGATGCCCAGAATGAAATATGTGAGTCCCTATGGTTTGCATAAAACAAACAGATCTGTTTTCTGGTAACTATAATTGGATCATATCTACTGTCTTTAAGTCCAAGAAGCTATATGCAATTTCATGTACTGCATTGGATTATATTAATATTCCTCCTCTAGTCTCTAAACCAAATTGTTAAATTCTAAGAGTCTGATGTAATGTCCAGGGCAATAAATGGCAATTTTTTTAGTAACTTTAACTGAGATGTTAAAAGCTAGATTCTATTGCTAAGTATGTGGGCTCACATTATTTTTGATATCTTGAACTGTAGGATTTTTCTAAGTTACTGATTTATTACATACCTAAATCAAAAATGTATTTTAGAAAATGTAGCTCTGCCAATAGTTTCTATTACAATACTGTACACAGCCAGTGTCTAACAAATGTTATCTAATTACTAGACCAACCATTTTGATGAACATAAAATGGAGATAGTACTTGGTCTGTAATACAGTGCCTATTTTATATTGTTATAAAATATGGAAACATAGGAACTGCCTACTGGATCATCTAAGCCAAGGTTGATCTAGGCCTGTAACCCATCTTTTACCGTAGTCAGTATCAGATGCTCAGAAAAACAGTCGATCAATACTAGTTCTTGCTGGCAATATGTTCTTATCCCTGACTGCCAGACCAGAAGTCAATTTCTCCAGATTTTTAAATCCATTTTAAAAGGTATCGTGGTCCTTTAATATGAGTAGCGGGAAGGGTGAAATCACTGGCATATCGAATGAATGCTTATTACTGGAGACAAGTGCAGGTTTGGCAAAACTGAACTCCCCCGCAAGTACCATGGAGTTATAGAGGAGCAGGTGAGAGAATGTGCTCAGCTAGGCTGAGTCACAGACCAGAATATGAAAGTTACTTTTCTAATTTCCACTTTGATTTTTCTTTATTAGACACAGCGTCATTTTCCTATACAAACAGAAAGAAGGTGGAGCAACCTGGCACTCATTCAGAAAGGCATAAGGTTTCATAGGTGGCAGTCACTTCATCAGGTACTAAGAATGGACTTGCAGGGACTATGGACACTAAATAGAATAAAGTAATTTTATTTTTATAAATAATTATTCTACTCTGTGCTATTTAGTGCCACTGCTCTCTCCAAATCCATTCATAGCTTGTGTCTTTCTGAAGTCTCTAAGGTTAGACTCTAATATGCCACCTTGCTCTTCCTTCTGCATTAAGATAGGACAACATGGCTAACTACCTCCCACTAAACAGAAAGGAAGTAGACTTCTAGCAAATCACATTTCCAATTGTCTGATATTCTGGTTCATTATCAAGAAGTAGCTAAAACCAAGTTTTCATTTACTAATTCTGCTGAGTATTTTAAGTCACTCAGTCCCAGTGGGAAGTGACCTTAAATTATTTTCATCAAGTCTGTCTCTCTCTGTCAAATGTTTTATGCTTTTCTAATGTGAAGCAATCATTTTTTTCTCTCTTTGCCTGTCTGTCCTTTCACCTTTCACTACCCACTGCTAGCTGCCTAACTGCCAGTTACTCACTACTACCCAAACACTCCCATAATGTTTTGTATTTTCTTAAAGACTCTTGTCCTGTCTTATTGAACTGCCCTTTCATTACCCTGTGCTTTGAAATCTGGGCATTTATACACATACTTTTTTCCAGTGACATGCCAGAGATCTGCCGCTTCAGACCAGACTTGATTAATAAAGTCTGCTCTGCACACGAGCTGAGGTGAACTGCGCTATGCCATGTACAGTTGCATAAGCGGCAAAATACTCATCAGCATGCAGAAAATAGCAGTGGTGCTATTGAACTAAAGCACCTTGGAAGTTGGAAATGTGTTGGTTCAAAAGCACGCTGCCACCATTTTCTCAGCGCTGACATGCATTTCGCCGCTTATACAACTTTGCGTGTTGTAGCGTCAGGCACTTTTCAAATGCATGCATATGTAATGTGCCTGAGTATTCTATAGGGAACAATGCCTGCTTTTCTAAACTGTTTTGTATTTTTTATGACTACAGTGTCAAATGAAAATGACTGTGAGCTGCTACTTCAGTTAATTCAAATCAAGCTTAGCAATAATGCAGAATTGTTGACATTAAAACCTTTAGAAAGTTATCATCTATTAATTTTCCTTAGCAAAATCTGTCTGTCTGTCTATCTACTATACAGAAAACTTTATAAAGTGGCAAAGGTACTTCCTAGCAGCAATTGTACTTAGAGGTCCAGATTTGTAAAATAATTTAGGTGATGAGCTCCCTCAGTCATTTTGTTCTATACATATCTTAGTCCAAAGCACAACATTACATTTTCACTTCCAGTTAACAAACCAACCTTGTATTTTATGACTATGATATCAGCAGAAACTATATCTCATGTCAGGGATGTCACATTATAAAATACGATTAAATGATTTTGAAATAATAAAAAATAAGCTAACATAAGTATGATAAAATATTTTTTAAATAGGCATAGTTTCATGATTCACATTTGGAGGGGGGGGTGGAAATAATTGGGGAAGGTTTGTATGCAGGTAGTGAAGGAAGGCTTTCATAGATTTCATGCATATTAAGGCTGGAAGGGTCCTTGGGACCAGCTCGCTGCCCAAGGGGCAGGAAGTCAGCTAAGGTCAAAGAATCCCAGCAAGATAAGCATCCAAATGTTTCTTAAAAGTGTCCAGAGTAGGTGCTTGCACCACTTCAGTGGGGGAGAGGGCTTGGGGTCTCAGACAGTAAAGAATTCTTTCCTGATGTCCAGCCTAAAACAGTCTTGCAGGAGTTTGTGACTGTTGGATCTTGTCATCCGTTGGAGTGCTCTGGTGAACAGGCGTTCCCCCAGATCCTAATGCACACTCCTTATTTACTTATAGGCTGTCACCAGGTCCCCCTGAGCCTGCACTCCTCCAGGCTGAAGAGTCCCATGACTTGCAGCCTCTCTTCATAAGGCCTGTTCTCCTGACCTCTGATCATGCATGTGGCTCTTCTCTGGATTCTTTTGAGCTTCTCCACATACTTCCTGAATTGTGGAGCCCAGAATTAGATGCAGTATTCCAGCTGTGGCCTAACCAAGGCTGAGTACAGTGGGAGGATGACAACCTGGGTCTTGCTCAAGATGCGTCATTAGATGCAAGCTAGAGTTTTGTTTGCTTTGCCAGTTGTGGTATTGCATTGGTGACCCATGTTCATCTTGTGGTCAATCGTGACCTGCAAGTCTCTTTTGGCTGTGGTGCTAGCAAGTGTAGCATTGCCAAGCCTATAAGTGTAATAAGGGTGTTATTTCCCCGAGGCGGAACACTTTGCATTTCTCTGTATTGAATGCTATCAGGTTTTCATCTGCCCACCTTGCAAGTCTATCAAAGTTGACCTGGATCATGAACCTATCCTCAAGTGTGGATGCTCTTGCCCAAAGTTTGGTGTTGTCAGTGAACTTAGCCAGTCCACTTTTGATACCAGTCTCCAGAGCATTTATGAAGACATTAAAGAGTACAGGTCCAAGAATGGAGTCTTAGGGGACACAACTAGTCACCAAATGCCATATTGATTCAGTTCCATCAACTACCACTTTCTGGGTCCGACCTCAGAGCCAGTTCCCCAGCCATCAGACTGTGGAGTAGTTGAGGTCGCAGTTGCTCAATTTTTCCATGAGGACATCATGGGACACCAGGTCCAAGGCTTTTTTTAAAGTCCAAATATATTATATCAACCTCTTTCCTTTTGTCCAGGTGATATGTCACCTGGTCATAGAAGGAAATGAGATTGGTCAGACAAAACCTACCTGCAACAAACCCATGCTAGTTATCCATAGGTGTCACGGAGTCACGGAAGTGCCCCGTGACTGTGAGGGTGATTGGCAGGGCTGCCAATCACCCAGGCAGCTCAGGTGCTGGTTACCAGGGCGACCAGGCGGGTCACATGGCCAGAAGGGGGCAGGGCCAGGCCTTTATAAACAGCTTAGGCCGGAGCCTGACTCACAGTTCCCTTCTGGCTGCCACAGGAGCATGACCTCTGCGGCTGAGCTGAGTGGCCTGAGTTAGTGGTCGCAGCCTTACCACACTAACCGGCTGCGATGATGCGGGGAACAAGATCGCCCTGAAGGGAGGTAGGACTGAGAGCCCTGGTGGGGCTTGGAGTTATGGTTAGGCATACGGAGCCTCTGTGTTTATGTTGCAGCCAGATAGCTTGAGTTTAAGTTACAGTTTGCACCGGAGGACCGGGTGAGGCTGTAGGGGAGCGAGGAGGCCTCACGGGGGCTCCCCAGCAGCTTGGGGGGTCCCAGTGCCCAGTAGGGGCACAGAAGCCAGCAGGGCACTACTGTCGGTGCCGAAGAGGTGCCGTATTGCGCCAGGGAGGCGCGGTGTGCGGGGTTGCCGACCCCGGCCCATAAGGGCGGTGTTTGCCCAGTCGGGCAAACGGACCCAGAGAAGGGTCAAAGGGGACAGGCACGGCGGCGAGCGCCTGTGCCCCTAGCACGAGGCATGCGGTGTCAGCTCTAGAGAGGGCAAGGCCCCAGAGCGGGGCAGAGACAGAGCGCGGGCGCGCGGTGTCAGCCCTAGAGTGGGCAGAAACAGAGTGCGAGGCGCTAGGTGTCGGCCCTAGAGAGGGCAAGGCCCCAGAGCGGGGCAGAAACAGAGCGCGAGGCACGCGGTGTCGGCCCTAGAGAGGGCAAGGCCCCAGGGTGGGACAGAACAAGCAGCGAAAGAGAGCCGGCCCAAGGGCGCCGGCATTAGGGCGGCGAAAGTGAGCCGGCCCAAGGGCGCCAGCATTAGGGCGGCGAAAGCGAGCCGGCCCAAGGGCGCCGGCATTAGGGCGGCAAAAGCGAGCCGGCCCAAGGGCGCCGGCATTAGGGCGGCGATAACGCTCTAGACCCGGGGGAGCCAGCGATTAGCTAGATGCCGGCGAGAAGCTGGACTCAGGGGGCGCCGGTATTAGGCAGCGCTAGCGAGCCGGACCCAGGGGGCGCCAGCGATTAGCTGGATGCCAGTGAGACAGGCCCAGGGCGCAGGGAGCGGGCTGGAGATAGGAGCCTGACCCAAGGGGGCGCCAGGTGGGCGAGGAGCCCAGGGTCCCGAGAGAGAGGACGAGGGCACCCGAGGGACGAGGGACCATACAAACGTCCCCCAGAACAGCTGCGAGGCTTGGGGCGTGCTGAAGGGGAGGTTTGGAGGCACGCATAGCCCTTAAGGCGGGACGCATATAGATACCCCATTCTGGAGTAGGAACAGGAACACCAGTACCATCCACTAGGGAAACGGGCAGCCTCCCATATTACTTATTGGTCATCAAAGTCGTGGCGGGCGAGATTCTGAGGGTGCTACGTTCACCCTAACGTGACGGTAGGGGGCGCTAGGGAGCTCACGGCCGCCCCTAGGCCCCGCTCCCTCACAATAGGTATGAATGTTGCCTTCTGTTAGCTTGTCAAGAATTGCCTCTTTGATAATTTTTTCCAAGATCTTCCCAAGGATTGAGATCAAACTGATTGGCCTGTAGTTTCCCAGGTCTTCTTTCCTCCCTTTCTTGAAGATGGTCACAATATTGGCCCTCTTCCAATCTTCAGGTATTCTACCCAAGCACCATGAGTTTTCAAATATCCTTGCCAGTGGCTGCGCTATGATATCTGACAGTTTCTTTAGCACTCTTGAGTGCAATCTATCAGGATTAGCTGATTTGTGGGGGTCCAGCCTCTCAAGATGCTCCCTCATAAGATCCACACCAATGGTGGACATATATTCATCCTTACCCTGGTCATCCCACATCATGTTTAGCAGGGTGGTCCCTTTGGGCTTGTGAAAAAATGATGCAAAGTACTCATTACTGGGTGTCAGTAGTCAGTTGCCCCAGCTGGTTTAGCAGGGGTCCAATGTTGCCCTTGTTTTTCTTTCAACTCTCCACATATCCACAGTATGGGGAATAAACAGGAGGAACTCACCCTCAGAATAGCTAGTTCAAACCCAGATATCATAGGGCTAACAGAAACGTGGTGGGATTCGTCCCATGACTGGGCAGTTAGTATTAGGGGCCATAGGCTTTACAGGCAGGATAGAGAGGGAAGGAAAGGTGGGGGTATGGCACTCTATGTCAAGGAGCACTACACATCCTCTGCCAGCAGAATGGGATCAGAGGAAGGGCAGGCTGAAGTGCTCTGGGTTAAGATTCAAGGGGACCATGGGGAGAGTGATTTGATGGTGGGGTTCTACTACAGACCCCCCAACCAAGGGGAGGAGCTGGACTGGGAATTTTCAGGCCAACTTGTAGAGGCACTTAGGGCAAGGGATGTAGTTGTCATGGGTGATTTTAATTACCCAGACATCTGCTGGGAGGAACCGTCAGCCAGGATGGACCATTCCAGGAGGTTCCTAGCTGAGATACAGGACCTCCACTTAATCCAGGAGGTGCACAGTCCCACCAGAGGAGACTCCCTGTTGGACCTGGTCCTGGGTACAGGCAATGACCTGGTAAGGGGCTTACAGCTTCTTGACCACCTGGGTGATAGCGATCATCGCTTGCTGGAATTCACCATCCAGCACAGGGTGTCAAGGGCCTGCAGCAGGATGGTAGCCCTAGACTTTAGGAGGAGGAGACTAGTGGGTGAGGCGCTGGGGTGCTTGAGGGCAGGGGAACTCAGTGTCCAGGATGAGTGGTCGTTCCTTAAGGAGATGATACTCAGGGCCCAGGGGGAGTCCATCCCAACAAGAAGCAAGGTGGGCAAGAGTGCCCGGAAGCCCCCCTGGCTCACCCAGGGTGTCCGGGAATGCCTTCTTGCCAAAAAGGCAGCGTACAACCAGTGGAAGGGGGGTGCTATCTCCAAAGAGGAGTATACCTCCTCTGCTCGGGCCTGTAGGGGGGCTGTCAGGAAAGCTAAAGCAGACATAGAGCTAGGACTAGCGTCCAAGATCAAGGATAATAAAAAGGCCTTTTTCAAATACATAGGGAGGATGAAGAAGGCACTGGGTAACATGGGGCCCCTGCAAGGTACGCTGGGCAATCTGGTGGTTGTGCCAGAGGAGAAAGCGGAACTCTTTAACCAATTCTTCCTGTCCGTTTTCTTGTGCAGGGACCGGGACTTCCCCGCTGGGATGCCAGATGGATTCGAGGGGAATGCCTCCAGACCTCAGGTTGGGGAGGACCGGGTTAGAGAGCTTCTGGAGCTTCTAACCGAAAGGATCTCCAGTCATCCTCCTTAGATGCCAATCTCAGTTTGTAGGGACATGTAGCTCTCCTTCACATAGAGAGCTACACCCCCACCCCTTTTTTCAGCATGATCCCTCCTGTACAGGGTACAGCCATTTATACCCATAGTCCAGTCATAGGAGGAGTCCCACCAGGTCTCCATTATCCCTATGAGAGCATAGTCATTTTTGTTTAGCAGAAGGACCAGTTCCTCCTGTTTATTCCTCAAACTCCTAGCATTAGTGTACAGGCAAGTAAGTATGCTGTTGGAGGCCCTAGCCTTCCTTGTATTCTGTTCCTGGGCTGGGGTAGGAGCAGATTCCCTTGAGCAACTGCTGATGAGCTTGCTCTGGTAGTTATCTGCCTATCCCCTGGCAAGTTTAGTTTTAAGCCCTGTCAAGCAGGGCTAAGAAGAGCTTCTTCCTCAGTGGAATGAGGTGGAGGCTGTCTTTTCCCAACAGCCCACTCCCTTTCTCTCCAAAGTGTGAACTGAGGTCATAGAAGCTGAAGCCTTCATGATGGCACTAGCATTGTAGTCTTCTGTTTACTGCCTCAGTTCATCTCTCCCTCCTCATCCCATGACCTGTAACTGGAAGAATTGAGGAAAAAAAACACCTGCTCCCCCAACCCCCTGACCCCCACTCTCAGAGCCCTGTAATCGTTCATGACCCAGCTGGGATTGCTCCAAGCCATGTCATTTGTGTCCACATGGATAAGGAGGATGGGGTAGTGGTCAGAGGGACAGGTAAGTTTTGGGATTCTCTCAGCCACATCCCAGATATGGACTCCAGGGAGGCAGCAGACCTCCCAGGCTAAGGGGTTGGGGCAACAAATTGCTCCCTTTGTCCCCCTCAGGAGGGAGTCTCCCACAACAACCACTTTGAGTTTTGTGTTAGGGATGATAGCTGGTTGCATTTCTTCTTCACTGCTCTGCAGGGGTTCATACCTGTTGCAGAGATCCAGGGGGGTAGTGATCCTGGTGCAGTGAGCCTTGTGGCCAGAGACAACCTTTGTCCAACCCCCTGGCTGGACAGTATGGAAGTGCCTCTTGGGCTCTGTTGTCCTGGCAGGAAATCTAGGTCTTCCTTCTTTTCTTGGGGTGAAGGGCCTGGCAGTAGGAGTCAATCTCCTGTTCACCATCCCTAACGGCACACAGCCTCTGTACCATGGTCTGGAGCTCTACTATCTGGGATTCCAGAGCCTCCAATACAGAGTAAACCTCACAAGGTCATTGAAATGTATATTGAAAGTTAATTCTGACACTTTAGAGAATCCTCAGACTTCTTGGGAAACCCCTTAGTCATTATATTAAAGTGAATCACAGGGTTCCCATATCTCTGAAAATTTTTGGACATACCCTGGTGGGGTATGAAGTAGGAGCTCTGAGATGTAAATTTTATTGACAGTCCATAATCAAAGGCTAAAAACACTTGCCCATAAAGTCTTTTAAAATTGAGTAGTCTGTAAAAAAACCAAACAAACAAAAAAACCCCTAATACACCATGAGCTTGATTGAAGATCCATCCTCAGAATTTGCAGCCCATGGAAGCCTCTATAGCTTCCCCTTCCCCTAGCCACTAGTTCCTCTTGTGTTCCATCTGAGGCAGTGGGCAGGACAGGGAGAAAGGCAGAGTTCTAGAGCTGGGAGCGGGGAGAGGCAGCAGGTGGAGGGGTCTATGCTGGGACAGGAGGAGCATAGCTGGAGAGGGTAAGGTAGGAGCATTGGCTGGAGTGGGCATAGCATAGTGCAGAATATAGTTGGGAATAGCAGGGTGTGGAGGTGAGTTGGATGGGGGAAGTGTGGTATAAAACCATTGCTGCCGTTAAGACTAAAACAATTAATGGTTTAGGTTTAACTCCGTGTTTAATGGTTAATGTTTTTTCTAAAGTTGTATGTTCATTCCCTTTTCCCCTGTAATAAACACTGTGTTCGTTGAACATTGCTTGTGAGTGGGGAATTTGATTCTGTTAAAACATGCAGATAAAATTTATTTTCACAGGTTTCTGGGTGGTGGTGGTGGTGGCGGGCGTTGAGGTAGATTTAGAAAGTTGGTGTTAAACCCTAAATTTGAACCCAGTCCTTGTTACTGGTGTCCACTGCCTGACATTATGTAAACCATATGTCAGTAAAAATGTTTGGTTCTCAGTAAGGAAGTGTGCAGATAATCAGCAAAAACAAAGTAATAATAATAATTCTTGGGTTAGCAATCTTGGTGGAGTATGAAATAGAAACTTCTGCTGATTGTTTTGGAGTTGTTATGATCCTTATGATAATGAGTTCCTTCTGTTCCCCTTTACAAAGAAGGAAGGGAAAAGAGGGAAGGGTCCTTTAAGAGGGAAGACTCAGCATGGGAGGGCCCACCTTGGCAGGGTTTTAAGAGAAAGGAGACAGCAGGGGAAAGGCAAAAGAGCCCCGGCAGTGGAAGGCAGAGGAACTCCTGCTGGAGAAGGCTGGGTCCAGGGTACAATGACTATGAGCAGGCCCAGAGATGGGTCAGCAGGACTATATAAGAGGTCTGAGGAAGGCAGAGGCTGGGAGGAGTCCAGCAGAGACTGAGTGGGACTAGGGAAAGGCCATGCCCCTTGAGCCCTTTGCAACAGACCATGTTGTGAAGTTGTGGAGCAACTGCAAAGAGGAGATTGGAAGCCAAATTTTCAAGGAGATCATTTAGAGACTTCACATCAGTCCTAAGGACAAGTCCATGTCCCAGCAACCTGACCACTGACAGAACAACACAGTGCAGCAGACAAGTGAGGTGAGGAATCTAGTAAGCAGGCTTGGACTGAGCAATTGAAGGAGGTGCTGGTTACTGCTCGCATTATTAAGGGCACACACACAGCTTAATTATACGACTGGAGTACAGGCTGTTCACTTGATCCTGATAAGGAGACTACAACCTTTCCTCTTCCATGTGTACCTTGCCAGTGTTTTACATACCTTTGTAACTTCAAGATTAGATTCAGGCTTCACTGAGACCACTGATGCTGAAACATGACAATGAAGCATATAGTGGCCCATTTCAGCAGTTTCACAGTGGGATCACCTTGGATTTTTCATTTAATTTATTTTTCTGTAGCTTTCCTGGTGGAATTTAAAGTGTTGTTATACTATGTAAATCCTTAAATTGTTGAGACTCGTGTCTGTGAGAGAGCAGTTCACTCTTTCTGCTGTAGCTAAGGTCAGTAGAGGTGCTAACACTCCTTGACATTAAAAAAAGAGGAGATATGAGCAGAACATTTTGCATAAGAGAGTTACTATTATGCCTGCTGCAGAGGTATTTGTTTTTTCGGTTGCATATGCATGTCTGCTGGTTTATCTTGGTTTACTTATTTTCTTGGATGAATTGTGCCACTATATTAGGAGAATTCTAGACTACAGAATATTAAATGTTAAATTTTTCAAATATGCAAAAGAACTGAAAATAAGCAAGAGGCTTCCTTGCATATAAGGAAAGCTGATTGGCTAGGTAGATGCTGTCATACCTTTACTGTTTAGTAATACTCTGTTCCTTAATCTGTTATTTCATTTAAGATATTGATGCTGAGAAAGCAGACACAAAAGTCTGGATAGGTAGAATTAAGACTGAATAAAGAGCTCTAAATGCATACCATTTGCACTAAAATATTTATTAATATGCTGTTTATACTGTTTAGTGTCTAGGATGTAACACTCTTGGAGTAATTCAGGGCTGTGCATTGAAGATACCTGCCTCAGTCACTGCAGAAGTTGAGATGTATAGGGTGCATATAGACATTCAGAAGGTTCATGTGAATCATGTGAAAAATGGCCACCCAATCTAACTTAGTTTGCCCACTTGTAAACCTTACACACAGATCCCTGGATAGGTCAATCTAATTGGCAACATGTACAGATGTTCCTCAAAGTTAGACTGGGCAAAAGAATGGCCAACTCAATTTAACTTTAGCTCTCCCAAGAGGAGTACTAAGTTAGATCAGGCACAGTCAAACTGATCTAACCAAACATCTGTTTGGGGTGGGGGTGAGTAGGAAAAATGCAGTCCCCACTGCACCCCTTCCCTGGGGCTGCACTTTTTCTACTTGCCCCTACATCTGCCACCAGGCTATTTTTAGCACCCAGCCCCTCCTACACCTTAAGGTGGGCAACCACCTTGTGGACCAGCTACCCTTCCATAAGCCTGCCAAACACCCCTTGACCCTGCAAGCTGCCCCTGGTGCTGATTTCACAAGTGTTCACTTGTTCTGGGAGCCTGATTGAAGTAAGTCAGGGTGGGGGAAAGTGTGAGTAGATTAGGCGGCTGGGAGGGTTATTCATCCGGGGTGGGGAGGGGTTCTTGGGGGGGTAAAATGCTCCATGGTTGAAGGAAGAGAGCTCCCCCAAGCCTACCAACTACTCTGGACTCCACCCCCCCCCCAGATATGATAGCCCCCAATACTGCCAACCTCCCCCCATGGAGTTGCTAGCCCCGCTTGATCTGCTCACCCCTCCCCTCACCCCAACTTAGTTTCATTGGGCTCTTGGCATGGTGAATACCTATGAAACCAGAACTGAAAGCACTTTGTGAAATTGGGGGTGGTTCAGTGGGGTCAGGGGAGGGGGTGGGAGGTTAGTGGGTTGGTGGGATTAGAGAAGCTCTCTAATCCTTCTAAACCCTCCCCTAGGACACCACAAACCATTCAGCCCCAGCAACCCTCCTAACCCCCTATGCAAACCTTGCTAGCCTCCCCAATCCTCCCAACCCCCTTGCAAACTGTCCAATCCTCCAAACCCCATAAATCCCACTAGCCTCCTTGTCCCCCCCAAAATTCCCTGGGAATTCCCTAATCCTGCCAGCCCCTCCTCTACCCCAATTTACTTTGATGGTGCTCCTGGCACTAGCAAAGATCTCTAAAACTGGCACCTGATCTACAGTTGCATGGCTTAAAGTAAGTTGCATGATTATAGATCAGATCCTGGGAACATCTATACATAGATTTCATAGACATTAGCACTGGAAGGGACCTCGGAAGATCATCAAGTCCAGCCCCCTGCTCCAGGGGAGGAAATCAGCAGGGATCATAGGATCCCAGCAAGATAAACATCCAGATGTCTTTTTAAGGTGTCAAGAGTAGGTGCTTGAACAACCTCCAGAGGCAATCTATTCCAAACCTTGGGGACTCAGACGGTAAAGAAGTTTTTCCTCATGTGGACATAAATGGTCATGGAGGAATTTGTGACCATTTGACCTTGTCATCCCTTGGGGCACTCTGGTGAACAGACGTTCCCCAAGATCCTGGTGAGCACCTCTGATGAACTTATAGGTGGCCACTAGATCACCCCTGAGCCTGTGCTTTTCCAGGCTGAAGAGTCCCATGGCTCCCAGACTCTCTTAATAAGGTCTGCTTTCCTGACCCCTGATCATGTGCATGGCTCTCCTCTGTACCCTCTCAAGCTTCTCCACATCCTTTTTGAATTGTGGAATCCAAAACTGGATGCAGTACTCCAGCTGTGGTTTCACCAAGGCTGAGTACAACAGGACGGTGACATCCCGGGATTTACTTGATAAGCATCTGTAGATGCAAGCAAGCATTTTGCTTGCTTTACTAGCAGCAGTATCACAATGTAGGCACATATTCATCTTGTGGTCAATTATAACCATGGAGCATTTGTAGTGCTAACTAGTGTAGCACTGCCAAGCCTATAAGGATGCTGCAGGTTTTTCTTCCCAAGGTAGAGCACCTTGTATTTTTCAGTGTTAAACAGCATCAGGTTCCCATCCACCCATTTCCTGAGCCTGTCAAGGTCAGCCTGGATCACCCTCCTATCTTCAGGTGTGGATGCTTTACCCCAGAGTTTGGTATCATCAGCAAACTTGGCCAGTCCACTTCTGATACCAATGTCCACATCATTAATGAAGATGTTAACTAGTATAGGCCCAAGGACAGAGCCTTGAGGGACCCCAGTGGTCACAGGGCACCATGATGATTGACTTCCATCAACCACCACCCTCTGGGTCCTACCACAAAGCCAGTTGCCCAGCCAGCAGAACATGGTGTGGCCAAGGCTGCTGTTAGCCAGTTTTACTAAGAGGTGATCATGAGATACCAGATCAAAGGCTTTTTTAAAGTCAAGATATATGACATCAATCTCTTCTCCTTTGTCCAGGTGATAGGTCACCTGGTCATAGAAGGAAATGAGATTGGTCAAGCAAGACTTACCTGCAACAAACCTGTGCTGGCCATCCCTCAGGATGTTGCCATCAACCAGCCTGTTAAGAATGGCCTCTTTGAAAATCATTTCTAAGAACTTCCCCAGGATAGAGGCCAGGCTGATGGACCTATAGTTTGCTGGATCCACTTTCCTCCCTTTCTTGAAGAAAGGCATGGCATTGGCCTTCTTCCAGTCATCGGGCACTTCACCAGAACACCAGGAGCTCTTAAAGATCCATGCCAGGGGCTGGGCTATGATGTTAGCCAACTCCTTGAGTACCCTGGGGTGTAAACTGTCAGGACCGGCTGACTTGAAGATGTCCAGCCTCTCAAGGTGTTCATTCATTAGGTCAGCATTCATGGAGGGCAAGGAATCTCCCTCACCCAGGTCTCCCTGTCCCATAGTGGGCAGGGGCGTTCCATGAGACTAATGAAACACCGATGCAAAGTACCCATTTAGCAAGTTGGCTTGTTCCTGGGCATCAGTCATCAGTTGTCCCATCTGGTTTAGCAGGGGGCCAATATTGCCCTTGCTTTTCTTCCAGCTCCCCACATATCTAAAAAAGGACTTTTTGTTGTCCTTGATACTTGTAGCTAGTTGGAGTTCTGTTGCAGCCTTGGCTTTCCTGGTTTGCTCCCTGCAGGTCTGGACCAGTGCAGAGTATTCCTCCTTGGAGGTGAATCCAGTTCTCCATCCTCTGTAGGTCTGTTATTTTAGACACAGGGTGTCCACTAGATCCCTGGAGAGCCAAGGGGGCTGCTGTGCCCTTTTGCTGCCTTTCCTCTGAGATGGAATAGACTTGGCTTGTGCATCTAGGATCGCTCCTTTGAGGAGCAACTGCTCATTCTGAACTTCTCTCCCCTTTTGGCTGTGGCCCTCCTGAGCTTGTCAAAGTCAGCTTTCCTGAAGTTGAAAACTTCTGTGTTACTGACTGATTTGCCATAATGGCAGATGGAGAAGGTGATCAGCTCATGGTCACTGTCACTCAGCTTCCCTTCTATCATTAAGTCACTGATTAGGTCATCCCCCATTGCCAGAACCAGGTCAAGCAGCACTTTACTTCTCATCAGCCCATTGACTTCTTGCATTAGATAGAGCTTATCCATGCATGAGAGAAAGCTTTGCGACTGCTCAGATTTGGCTGAGGACTCTTCCCATGAGATGTCTGGGTAGTTGAAGTCTCCCATGACAACCATGCATTGGGAGCATGCGGCCTCAGCCAATTCCCTGGTGAACTCCTGGTGAAGCTGTTGATCCTGGGTCAGAGGTCTGTAGTAGATTCCCACTATTGTGTCCCCTGCTCTGTGTTCCCCACAGATTTTAACCCAGAGGGTCTCAAGTCATCCACCCTGGGCACCAATGTCAGCTTTCCTTGACATAGAGAGCTACACCTCCACCCCTTTTTTCCACTCAGTCTCTCCTGTACAGGGTATAGCCATCTATACCTGTGGTCCAGTCATGCGTGGAGTCTCACCAGGTCTCCATTGTCCCTATGATATCATAGTTGTTTGTGCTAAGCAGGAGGAAAAGTTTGTGTACAGGTAGGCAAGTGTCCCTTTGGGGATAAAGAAATGAATCGTTGAACTAGATAGTGTGGTCATGTTCTACCTGATCTAACCTCCTGAACTTTGAAGTGTAATATCTGTACACACCCATAGTGAATGATGGAGGTTAAAGCCCAGTTGCCCTGGAGAACTGAGTCTATTGCTGCTTCTGCCACAAAATTCTTGTATTTGTAAGCAAGTCACTGAAACCAGACCCTTCAAAAATTCTGTTTGTCATTTGGTAAGTGCCCAGCTTGAGGCCCTGGCATCTATTTTTGACAAGTGCTGAACTCTTACAGCTGGAACTCAAATCAACAGGAGCTTAATTTTGAATATGGTTTCAATTGCTCTATGTCACTCAACAATCTAAAACAACATGTATATAATTTGTGGGACATGGTGGGTACCCAGTGATAGGGGACAGGTTTTTAACTTATTTTGGGGGAGTAGGGAATAATGCTGCTTTTTTCTTATTCCACTGGGTTCTTGTGAAAAATAAATTCAAAGATATTTTGAACCATTCAGATGCTATCATGGAAATCCATGAAAAAATGAATAATTCTGTTTGCAAATATAATAAAGCCCACCAATGAGGACCCTATGGAAAAAAGGTGTATGATCATGTACTTAAAGATTAAAATAACTTACTCAAAACTAACTTATTCCTGACAGTTTCTAAATTCTGAGCAGTTGATTTAGCAACTTGGATAAAATATTAATGCTTTTTTATTTGCAATTATCTGTGTGTGCGTGCAATATCAATGTATCTGCCCTTATATCAGCATATATTTATTGCCACATGTATAATATACAAAGTAGAATCTTGTTATATTCCCTTAGTGATATGCTGCCATCTTCTGTGTACTACTGTGTTACAGAGTGGGCCCTGTTCATAGGATAAGTGAAGGTGTTCTCATTGTAGGACCTAAATAGGAGAGAAGGCATCAGTTGTCCTATTTCAGTTTGGGATCTGTAGACTTAGAAGCTGGGTAGGCCCCAGAACAATTAGGGCTTCTTCTAAATGCTGTGTTCCTAGTCATAGTCCAATTGATCATTTTGACCATCAGAGATGACCAGAATCTGGCATCATTTTAGCTACTGTGTCCCCTCTGCTGGAAGCTGTATTAAAAATATAGTATATAATGTTGGTTCCATGCCATCTTGAGATTCTTCTTGTTCAAAGGGAATATCAAGACACCCTTCATTTTACTTTGTAGCCTATGAAGTCTACCAGAGGATCTGGCTCCTGGCTAAGAATCCAGCCATAAGGATCCCGCAGCTAAGGAATAGGAATGAGTTTCTGATTCTATAGGAAGACAAAATGTGGACCATTGTCGATTGTCTTTGGTGTCAACTTTATGATGACTGCATGAACATTGTTTAAGTCCAAAACTATACCTTCCTTTGCATACTGAGTTTCTGTTGACTTCATAGGGAGTTCCAAGTGTTAAGGACTTGAAAGACTGGGCTTTTAGAAAGGAAAACATGTGCATAGGTATATATACAAGAACAGTAGATAAACTAAGGTAGGGAAGAGGGAGTAAGGCACCATCCCCAGCTGCCAACTCCGTGGGAACAAAAATAGCAGTAGTTGCCACTTCCTGCCCAGGTGCTGCCACTGCCCCCTGTGCCAAAACTATCCAGGGCACAAAACTCCCTAGTTACACCTCTGAGCAAAAGTGTTGTTATGGTTTATGCAAAGTTTACATATCATATAGCTTGTACGTGAACATGCAATGCTTCATGCATTGTACTTGGTAAACAGTGTTTTATTGAACTGGGAAATGGATCTTAACAGCACTGATATTTCATTTCCCCTAGACCATCCAGCCTTGATTTTACCAAATATTATATCATTAGGTTACTTCCAACTTCTTTATACCTCTGTAATCCTCATGGTTTTTCTCATAAGCAGATTAGTATTGAAAACTGCTACATATTTGTTTCATATTCAGGATGAAAGATGACCTATTCAAAGTACTTACTCTCTTAATAAACATTTGCTCAGGAAGGTGCTTCTCAGGCCCTTCTGGCAAGTCTATGTTTTTTGTCTTCTTCAGAGAGAAGGTTGTCATCTATACTTGGTATTCTTCCTTTACAGTGGAACCTAGTATTCAACCTTACACAAACACATCGTATACATTTGCTTGTGAGTCAAACTAAACTGTAGAAGCCTACATAAATACACTAATACATTAGTGTCTCTGTTGAAATTATATAAGAATATACTACATTGCTCTCCATTATGACTACATATCCTTATTTCTCACCCATGGTACCTATGTTAAATATGCTTTAGTATAAATGTAATATACAAAAGGTAGCTTTTGGCAATTCTCAAATGATTTCAAATATTCTATTTAGCACTGGGGAGGCCTCACCTGGAGTACTGTGATTGGAAAGAGTCCAGCAGAGAATGACAAAAATGATTAGGGGTCTGGGAACTGTGATTTATGAGGAAATACTGAAAGAACTAGGATTATTTAATCTGGAGAAAGAACATGGGGGAGGATTTGATAACAGTCTTTAGATAACTGAAAAGCAATTATGAAGATGATGTAGCAATGGCTGTAGGAGACAAGACAAGGAGCAATTGCTTTTAGCTGCAACAGGGGAAATTTAGGTTGGCAATTAGGAACTTTCTGACTATAAGTGTGGTGAAGCATTG
This sequence comes from Crocodylus siamensis, assembly GCF_052110815.1. Classification (NCBI taxonomy): domain Eukaryota; kingdom Metazoa; phylum Chordata; order Crocodylia; family Crocodylidae; genus Crocodylus; species Crocodylus siamensis. Next base: position 46,199,966 of record NC_143397.1, read on the forward strand.
GAATGGACTACCTAGGGATGTTGTGGAATCTCCATCCCTGAAAATTTTCACCAGGTTGTTCACATGCACTTGACTGGGCTGGTTTAGTCGAGGATGATCCTGCCTTGAGCAGGGGCCTGTGTTAGAGGACCTCCTGAGATCCTAAGATAGGGTAGATAAGTAGGAAGCTGTGGAGGCTCATATAGCATTCTGCATTACAAATGTAATTAAAATATCAGAGAGATAAGTAAAACAGGTTTCCCATAAATGAAATAACAAAAGTGCCATCCCAAAAAAAAAGAGGAAATCTTAATTAAAAGTGATTTTTTTTTTATCTTTCAAAACTATAGCATAGCACTGATGGCTAGAAAATAACATTTAGAAGCTTTGGGGAATTGGCTTGTAGGTAAATACATATGCATTAGAATAATGGCCCAGGGCAACAGCAAGGGTTAATTGATTTCTAATGGCCTGGTCACAGTCACACAGTTGTCACAGCCATGAAGGCAGACAGGATGTCTAACTCAGGCAAGCAACAAGGCCAGTGGATATACACATAGCCTGGAAAATTGTGGGCATATACCACATTGTTCCATAATATGAGATAAAGTGGCACCAGCTCACAAGACCCCAAAGTGGGGGCCTGAGTTTTCTGGTTTTGGGGGAACAGACTAAATAATGAAAAGGCCCAGAAAGCCCAAAGCAGGATGTGTGCATGTGATGAGTTTGTGAAACAAAGGAATAGGCTGATGGGACAGAATGTGGGCAGAAAGATGACCACAGAAAGACTAATTAGCGATAGCCATGGATGAAGAGAAATTAAGATGGGAAAAGAATGAAAAAGAAGAGACTTTAGAGCAGCAAAGGGTCCCAGAGAGGGGTCCCCAAGAGGGGAATCTGAGGTACCATGGACAGAGAGCATACCACCAGCCTATCTCATCCCCCCCACTGGGTGTGTGTGTGGCGGGGGGAGGAGGCAGGGATTGGCCTCCAACCTCCAGGCTGCTGACATCTGACATTCAAGAGTGAAAGTGAAGTGAAGCTTGCGTCCTGGCCAGACATACCTTGATGCTGATGACAGCCCTAGGACTGGTAGATTTAAAGAATTGCTTGTATTATTTTTATCTACTATCACTGTGTATCAAAAAATGTGCATATTATTGAACAGAAAGGTCATGGTTGGTCTCAGGGGTTTGGATCCCCCTAGAACAAGGCATCTTGGTCATAAATCCAATGCCAACAAGCACAATATTGTAAAAAACCATTACCTTCAGCATGTGTTTTAGAGGTAGAGTATGCTTAGTTGTTGCCAGGAATGTTTTGGTGTTTGTGACCTTAGTCCCCACCATGAATGGATTCAGAATTTGGTCCTTGGGCAGTTCTTTTTTCAGGTTGAACTCTAAACCCTGGGACACTATTATCCAGGTAGCCTCCAGCATGAATTTATTCTTTTCACAAAAGTATGGATACTGTCCTGCAAAGGCAAAAGGAGATTTACTACTAATTGAAATGGACTACTAATTCTTTGTTCACACTCATAAAACTCCTGCTGTCCAGTGGGGAAATGCTATTAAAGAAACATTTGGAAGGTTGGCAGCAGAAGAATATTATGGAAAGAACAAAGACAGAAGGTTTAGAAGGGTTAACTACAAGATAAGTGAATACTCAGTTGATATAATTTTTAGCATACAACCATAAAAAATTCTCCCTAATGTGAAAATATCAAGCTCTTTAAATGAACTTAACTCTCTATGTTTGTACATTCAGAGTATGTTTGTGAGGATTTTCTCCATTTATTTAATCTAATTTCTCCTGAAACTTCCTATGTTAGGCCCTGTCAGGAGTTGCATGTAATCTTAGAATCATTCTAAATCAGATACAATAGTGGTGATGGCACATGAATAGATTTAATATTTAACTCTTAAATGTCATCTAGAAAATTTGGGAAAAATACAAGTTTAAGACAGGGCTTATTCATAATACCCTAGAGCTTTAAGAGCACTGAGTACTCTTTCACTGAAAGTAATGGGACTTGGGGTATTAATAATTTGGAAAACTTTAAAACTTTTTAGTCCACCATTATTGGAGAAATTGGCCCATTTACTCACAAATCATTTATTTAAAAATGAATCATTCTACAATAATGATAAAAAATCTTGCTATAACAAGTGATTTGGACAATTACATGCACATTGAATAAGCACATATTTTCCCTTAAAATATAATTTCAGCTGTTGGAAAATACCTACACCGCAGTTGCAATGGATTTACCATTTTCAGCAGGTAAATGTAACCTGCTTCCACAGCTGAAGTACTATTTCAATCCACACTAGCATAGAATTCTTCATAGTAGCCTGTAGTCACTTTTGTGAATAACATATAAATATAGCTGTAGTTTTAAGTGTCCCCTAATTCACTGTCTTTGGTTTCTTTCTTTTATTAATGTAAATGGTCATTCATTCTCAAGTGTGTCATTTGGATTAGAATCTTTAGGAAATGATTTTTTCCTACACATAATTTTGCTGTGAATTTTTTTAAAATTTATTTTCTTAGCAATTCTTGGGGTTTTGAACCACCAAAACCTGAAATATTACTTTCTTTTGATTTTTGGATATTTCACCAAAAACATTTTTCTTTTTAATGAAAATATAATGTTTTTGAGGAAAAGTTAATTTAAATTCCATGTTTTGTAAAATAATGGCTGATGGAAAATATTTGATTCACTCTAGTCTAAATTCTTAGCATTCAGTTATTTATTTTTGCTTTTATTCAAATAAGAAAAAGTATCTAGTTATAGTTTGAATAATTTTAAGAGGGAATCTGAAAAAGTTATCAGATATAAACACACTTCATGTAATGAATAATATATAAGGACCAAAATCCAAACCTCTTAAAATTACAGGGAAAATATGACATGCCTCAGTGATGATCAGCCAGGGTAGCTTATATTACCACAGTGAAAAAGTACATGTAATACGTGCCTTAGAATCATCCTCTTGGAATCTACTTTATACTAATGGTTCTCAAACTTTTTGGATTCAAAGCACCACTCAAAAAATGCCAGCTCTTAGTTTCACTGTTTTTTTGACTATGGAAAAATAACAGCTCAATTCTTCTGTTGCAAAGAACTCAGAAAGACCATAGCAACTCAATATTTTTTGACACTCTGGATTCTTATTTAAAACCTCTGGGTTTATCTTGTGAATTGTGTAGGTATTTGCACACCTAATGCTGATAATATTGTGTGGCATCCTGTCGAACTATTAAAAAGATCCCATGACACCCTAGTGTGCTGTGACACTCTGGTTGGGAATCATTGCTTTATAAACAATCAAATAAAATGAGATTTAGCTTGGAAAAGAATAAGTTAATGCATGTGACATATAATCATCTGGAATACATAACCAGACTAGAAAGCAGTAACAACAAAGTAAAGGAACAACCTTAAGAAGAGTTAAGAGTAGTGTAAAATGGCTGGGAAATCAATGTTATTTCTGGCTGATGCTCAGTGGCATAAGGGCAGGGAACTCATAGTTCTTCTCTATACAACTCTGATAAGACTTCACATGGAGACTGCATTCAGTTCTCAACACTTCATCACCAGAAGCTGGTGGAAAGCTGGGAATTTAGAGAACTGGATTAAGCAGATGGAGAGATTAATATATGAGTAAAGATACAGAATTAAATATTTATAGCTTGCCTGGAAACAACTAAGGGGGACCATAATACCTATCTGCAAATATTTTAAGAGGACAAACACTAAGGATACAAAAATGAATAACTGCATGAAGAATTTCTGCAAGAGAAATACGATAAAATTTAAGAACAGTTTATGCTAGCTCTGGACTATGACAGCTAAGAAATTTGTAGAAAAGAATTCCATTCTTACAACCTAACAGAGACTAATGGCAGGCAGAAAGACCAAATGTGTTCGGTATCTTACTGGGTGCTATTTTATTTTCTGATCACCTCAACAAGACAGCCATTTTATGTCCTTGAACCATTTGCCCATCAAAAAAGAAAGATGGATCACAAGACTTAAAAAAAATCTGTAAATGCATTAGAGACTTTATACAACAAGAGCACTGAAAAGCTTCTTTCTAATTTTGTTCTCCCTTGGAAAACAACAAATGTGTCATTTCTGTCAAAAACGGAATTTTTCTCAACTGTGTCTGAACATCATCTTAACTGTATTAGTCATAATTTCTTAGCCAAACAAAAGAACCCTCAAACCCTGATGGCTATTAGATGTGCAATCTTACTGTATCTGGCACAATTATATTTTAAAAAATACCATCTCAAAAATCTAATACCAAGCAGCTAAAATTACATTTTTTAATGCTTATCAGATTTTGGACTGGTGCAGGGTGCATGGTGATGGCGCTGGGAGGGGTGCTATGGTGGATTATGAGGTGCTGCAGCCCTCGCAGTACTGCTGCCATGCTCCCAAAGAAGTAAATAGAATAAAATTTAATATGAAAAAGTACAGAGTGCTGTACTTAGGAAGGAACAATCAAATGCACAAATGTAAAAGGGAGACCCGATTTTGTAGAAGTGTATTGTAGAAAAGGATCTGTGAGTTTTTGTAGAAAGCAAGCTGAATATGAGTCAGCAGTTTAATATTGTTGCAAAGGGTAGCTAATAGTATACTGGGATGTTTTAACAAGAATGTTACATGCAAGTCACGGATGCAATCCTTTTGCTATTACTTAACACATGTGAAGGCTCACCTTGTGCATTATATCTAATTTAGGTCACTACACTTCCAGAAAGACAAATTGAAAAGAGTCCAGTGGAAAGGAACAAAAATAATTAGAGGTCTAGATCCTATGACATACAGAGAAAAATTAGAAAAATTGGGATTATTTGTTCAAGAGAATAGAATTTAGGGGGGAAAAATTGATAATAGTCTTCAAAAGGGTTGTTATAAAGAATTTATCAATTGTTCTCCTTGGCCACAAGGGACAGACAAAATTTGAAGACTCTACATTTTGAGAAAAGAGTATTTGGTTAGATATTAGGGCAAGCTTTTTAATTATAAGTTTACAAATGTTGGAATCTTTGCCATTGAAAGTATTTTTTAATGAAGATTAGACAAACATTTGTCTAGGATGGTTTAGATGGGGATTTTTCTGACCTGAGCAAGGTGTGGGAACAGATGACCTCATGGGGTACAAACAAGCATTTATGGGATCAGGTTTAGGTAGGCAGCTTGCTTTAAAATGCCTAAGACTAAAGTAGAGTGGCTTATGCAGCCATTCACTGCTGCAGGGATCAGCTTGGGCAGCCTGAAGTAAGTACCTTGGAGAGTGATGGGAGGGACTGGCAGGCTTGTGGGAGGAGGAGGAGGGAGGCTGGCAGATCCAAGGAGGGCTGTCAGTTCAGTTGTGGGGGTTGGTGGATCCACAAGGGGGGTTTCTTAGTCTAGAGGACATAGTGGGGGGGTAGGGGTGGGAGGTGGGAGGAGGGACAGAATTAAAAATAGCACAGTGTGGGTGAGTGCTTGGGCTTTCACAGTTCTGGGGCTTTACCGTGAACACATACAGGTCTTCAGTACACCGGATTAATCAATTTTAGTTTGGTTGAACCCAGATCAATCTAAGCACAGTTCACCTTTCCGGTGGCATAACTTTAGATCAGACACATTATTTTTAGGGTGATTTAAGATCTGTGAACACCTGCACAACTGGCGATCTGGATCCACCAAACATTGGCTAGGGTGATCTGGATGTAATGCTTAGATGTATCTTTGAGGTCCTTCCAGGCCTTTTTTCTGTGATTATATGATTTCTCAGCTTCAGAGTTTTCAAACATGGGAAGAGAGATATAACAGGGATGGCTGCAAGGCCCCTGAAGCCCCTCTTCCCTCACTTTAATTCCCTTTGGAGTGATCTCCCTTTCCACTGACCTGCCATGCCTTAATGTATCTGTACTTAGAAAAGGGAGGCTACCCCAGGGCTCCCCCAGCAAGATCTCACTAATGAGCACTAGTGCTCCCCTTAAGGGCTAATTATGTGGCCTCATTTCCCCTTTTAGCCATTCCCAAGCCTTGCAGATGTTACTCATAACCCACTAGCACAGGTCTGCATCCTTTGCCTCTTCTGGGCTCAGGTCTCTTTCTCCTTCCACCCACACCCAAGCACTTCACTCATCCTGACTATTTCTGGGCATGTCCCTGGGTCCCTAACTCTTTTTCCACCTCTTAGAGGTACTGCGCCCCTAGTCCTGCTTCCATCTTCATCTGGGCTGTTTCTCTGACCCTGTCAGCTTCCAGCTGTGGCTCTCCTTGGTTTTTGACCTCTCTTTCTGGGCCCTGACCTCACTTCTAGGCCAGTTGAGATCTCCATGCTCCTTGTCCTCAGCAGTCTCCAGCTGTGGCCTTTCCTTGAATTTTGGCCCCTATTCCTGGGCCCTGCCCTGGTTCTAGGCCAGTTGAGACCTGCTGGGCTATAGGCTCACTGGTCTTGCTTGTTTTTACCCTTCCTGGGTTCTGGGTCCCTGACCCTGGCTCTTGCCCCTCATGGACTACAGTTTTCTGACTCTGGTTCTCATTCCTCATGGGCTATGGATCCCTGACCCCAGCTGTAACCCTGTTCCTTGGCCTAGGCCTTGGGCCTGATCCCATGGGCTCTGTCCCTACTCCTGGGCCAGTTGAGACCTCCACCACCCCTAGTTTTAAACCCTAAACTGCCAATACTTCCCCAGGCCTAAAGCCATTTCACTTCAAATGGTTGGGATGCTTTATCAGATGATCCCACTGCTGTTCACTCAGCAGCTCTTCCCTCCATGACTTCCAGAACTAGACTGCCTGTCTACCTCAAGCCCCTGGCTTTATATCCAACAAGCCCAGTCCCCTTTTGTTTATGTACGTCTCGATTATCCTCTGCCTCATTTGCAGCCTGCTTTACCTGCATCCTTCCTTCCTTAAAGTAGCAGGAACGTCAAGATCCCTGTTACAAGAGTAGTAAAGTGTCAATACACTCTGAGACCAAACCAGAAAGCCTTCTTAGAGTTTGATTTGTAAGAAGGTATAAGGTTGTTAAAAAGAGTAGCATATATCTTACAAATTTATCTTACAATTGATCTTATTTTCTTTCTTGCAGCAGCTACATGCAATAAACTCTACTGTTAATTTTTGGCTAACTAGGCTTGCTAGCAATTATTTGGTGTTCTTCTTCTGTAGGTTAGTTGTTTTCTTTTTCATTAGCCAGATTTTTTTTTTCTTTCAGAGCATAGCTCCTCAGTCCCCACTGTTAAAGTCAGCTGCATCACTAAATCCCTGTGCATAGATTTGAAATTCCACTCTTTCTAGTCTTTTTGATTGCCTTATAATTTAATTTGGTCTTTTGAAGGAGGACCTTTCTAGTCTTTGACCAATTTCTTATCCATGTTTTCTTGCAAAGCTTTGGGAAACACAGCTATACAAACATTTAATTGATAATGGAAATTTGGACAGGTTTCCTTTCTGACTGTTACTTGAATCTGAGACTGCCCATCTGAATGGTTGCCAATGAAGAAATGCTATGCTATCCAGTGCTCTTCAGGTTATACCTGTCAGGCACCTCCAACACTATAGACAATGATATATTGTTAGATCTGGAGTCATGGATTGGAAATTCTGGAACAGCATTTAAACTGATGTGAAATGTAATTATCTTTGTCAGCACACAGAGCATGCTATATTGGGTAAGCAGCTCATCAGAAAAAGTTACTGTAAAATGTGTGGTCTGCCAGGGCTCTATTTGTGTCCCTTTATTTTTGTATTTATATGTTTCCCTTTGGCAGGATCATTTATGTATCTGGGATTGCTTATTATATCTCTCTGATAATGGTGAGATTTACTAACTGGTTCTTAGTTCTGTAAACTGATGTCCCAACTTCCCCTCTGCCTTACTGAAGCTTGCATGTGGATGACTGCTAATATTTGACGTGACAATTGACAAAAAAGAACTGATTTGGCTATCTGAATTGATTTCTGGATGTTGAATCTTTTTACTGTGCTTTTTGTAAACTGAGGGATATCCTTTGCCCTGTCAGGACTTAAATTTGGTACAGACAGCAGAAGCAAAAATAAAAGTGTTCTTGATGTTTGTGTTTGAAAGCTATTATTTGAGAAAGTTTCCATCAAATTATCTTTTTTTTCATCTTTTAAAGAACACGTCTAGAAACAATTGCTGGTTAGAGTTTGGAAATGTTGTCCATTTACCATATTTAATTTTTACAATCATTTGCAGCTAGGAACAGATTAAACTACAGTATCATCACTTTTATCCTTCTGCAGGACCAAATTCAAATTCTTATAGAATCCCGGTAGTGAATTTGAAAGCAAAACTTCTTCCTTAGGATTTATGTTTCTAATTTCTAAGTGTCCTCAGTCAAATTAATCCCCAGTATTACTCTAATTCAGGGTAGGGCAAAATGTGGCCTGGGAGCCAGATGCGGCTCACCAGGCCATTCTGTCCAGCCTATGGCGCCCCTAAAAATTTAGAAAATGAATGCTTATCTGCCCTGGGCTGCCTGTCATGTGGCCCTCAATGGCTTGCCAAAACTCAGTAAGCGGCCCTCTGCCCAAAATAATTACCCGCCCCTGCTATAATTGAATCAGGTCCTGAGATGAACCTGACTCAGTAGTACTAGGGTGGTGTTCAAAGTTTAAAAAAAAATCATTATAAAATTTAATTTTGTATTGGAATTAGAGAAATTAATTTAAAATTGTGAGAATTACTCTGACAGTATCTTTGTGAAGCTTATGAAAATGGCGTTCAATTAATTTAATATTTTTATGTGACTATATTCAGCTTTACATTCTGCTTTCTATTTTCTGTATGTAGAAGTGGAGCTCAATATTACTAGTAGCTACATTCCTCCATCACCCTCACATAGACCCTTGAAAGTTCCTTGGAAATAGGAAAGCCCTGAATTATAGTCGATTCAAAACTTCACACTTTGAGTTCAACTCTACTAAAGGTATATATAAACATGCAGTTATTTTCAAAATATCTAGAGTTTAATTAATCTCAAAATCAATGGAGTCCCACAAATGATCATTTTGACTTGCTGTATTATATTTTAGCGTGCAAATATTTATGTAGTCACTATTATAAAATGGTTGCATCATCTATAATGGGATTTTATTTTTAATATAAAAGTTATCAGAAAAAAGAATTATTAAAAAATTAATGTAGATCTTGGAATATTCCGTTATATCATCAAATAACTTTCTTATGCTCTGAAATCCTAAATTCACTTATTTACATTATGAACATATGAACAGAAGGCAGCTAAGTTTGCAACTACTGAATAACACTAAGTGAGATAAAAGGTGAACAGTCATTTATAACACTGCTTGCAGATGTGGAAAAAAAAAACCCAGCACTTTCCTTTCAGCTCAGCTCAGCTCACCCCTGCACTGAGCACAGCACATTCCCAGGAGAGGAATCACATCGGTTTGACTCAGCTCCCCAGCATCTGTATAGCTCATGCACTTCAGTGGGGCTTTTTGGGGCTTTTATCTCCTAGCTGATTGAATAGCCCTTGCACTGATTCACCCCTGTGTCCCAGCCAGCCACATCAGTGTCTATATGTGGGCTGCTGTGAAGTAAAAAAATGCAGCAGGGTAGTATTTACAAGTACTACCATGTTACAGAATTAATTAGTTTTCTGGAGCCTAATAGGACCGCACGTGTAAACATGAGATGTTTACTGTGGAGCTAATTAATCTATTCCACAGTAAACATCTGGTGTAGACGTGCCCTCGGTGTGCTAACTTTGGTCTGTGCCTTCTTTTAACTGTATACAGACTTCATGGAGTCAGTGAATACTAGAATGAGAAATCTGCTGCCAACATTTAATTTGAAAAAAATTTAGCATTTTATATATATATATTTAAATTGCTTTGTTACTATATTGTCACTCAGAAACCTTGTTATACATGTTTTTTATCATACCCATGTGTTACAAGATTTTGATTGACAAGAAAGTTTATTTTAAATGGATCTAATGTGTCATCAGTGTATAACAAGGCTTTTGAATGACATTGTAATGAAAGAAATATTACACCAACCCCACACAGCAGCAGTGGGAGTAATAATACCTGTTATTGCAACAATATTGTATTGTTGTCAACTGCCCAAAGAACCAAAGTCTTAGAAATGTGCATGTTTTCAAATATCTGCCTCACTTTGAAAGCAGCTTAAGTGCAGACACAGTATTCTATTTGGTCACTGAATAGTGTACATACATTCCCATTGATACTCTAATTTGTAGGACAGTTCTCTCACTAGTAACTGGCAGGATTTTAACATTCACATAAAATGGGTGTTCCAGTGCCATCACATTTTCAGTTTAGTTTATATCTATTGCAAAAACTTAGAATGCTTGCTTTAATAACCTGAAATTTTAATAAGGACCTAAGGAACAGTTGAAAGTGAGTGAACTTATATTTAAATTAGGGCTTTGAGAGCTTGGAGCTTCTAACTTGGTGAACTCTATAATTAAATCCCACAAGGACACCAGGTCTGCCTCCCTAGTTCTTGATGGTAAAAGTAAGGTCTTCAAAAAGAGTCCCCTGGCAGTATACAAGTGGGAAGAAAAAATCCTTCAACCTTTTACTATGGCATTTTATAAAGCAAGAATTCCAGAAGGAGTACCAGAGAAGAGGAACAATAGCATGAAATTGAGAATTAGTAAGCTGAGGAATATGAATTGAGTATTACTGTAGCAAATCCTTTTGAAGGGAATTTTTAGGAGACCGTTACTCATGCATACTGCAATGGACATCATGTTTTAAAAAGGACATCTTTTGCTGTTATGTGTTCCTGGCAGATTTTCTGCAGAGGGTATATTCTACAGTAATAGTTCAAAACACTGCTTTCTTCAGTGCTGTTAATTCCATGTTTTAGGCAACTGCTGATATTTAATGTATGAGTGTGCTTCACACATACAAAATAGATGTATAACAAGATTAGTTTATAAGCACCTGTAAATATCTGAATGGAATTTCTGTCAAAATATTTTGTAATTAAAACTTGAAATAACTAAATATTTCAATGTGTGCTTAGACTGACTTTCTTATTTTCAAGGCTCAGTAAGAAAAAATGTAGTGAGGGGCAAATTAGGTTAATTTAACCCCATCTCAGATTAATCCTTTTAATTCTTGCTCCCTGTTTAAAGAGTGGACAGAATAATGTAAGGAATGCAAGTCACTTTCATCGCACCATGTTTAAAGCTGTGTGACAGCAATTTTCCATTTACAGTTTTTATATCTGCTAGGGCCATGCAAAATTTTGACATCTGTTTCATTTTTAAGCTGTTTCAATGGGTTTTGAGCTCGAAACAATGAAATCAAAATGAAACAAAAGCCTTCAAAATAGCTTCAAAATGAAACAAGGACACTCGAAATATTTTGAAAGTTTTGAAACATTTTGAAGCTGGGTTTGCTGCAGCTAACCAGAAACTCAGCAGAGGGAGGGGAAAGAGAGGGGAAGGACTGCTTTCTGATATTGACATCCAGCTACCTGTTTGATGCCCCAGCTCTCTTATTGCTTCCCCAGCTCCTTCCCAGGGGGTGTGGGCTCCCACATTTGTGTGCTGGGTTTCAGCAGGCTGCTGCTGCAGTTTTAGCAGCAGCCTGCTGAAACCCCATGTGCAGCTCAGGGGTCTGCACCCCTGGGAAGAGCTGAGGAAGCAATCAGAGAGCTGGGGAATTGAACCGGGAGGTCCATGAACATTCCCCCAGGTCCCAGCTCAATTCCCCTGCTCCCTGATCTTTCCCCCAGCTTGCTGATTGCTTCCCCCTGCTCTTCCTGGGGGGCCACCAGTTCCAGCTGCAATGGGAGGGCAGCAGGCTGGGGGACTGTGCCAGGGTCTTCACTATGGAGCTCAGCATGGTGGCAGGAGAACCAGTGGCAGAGCCACTCCGAGTGCAGCCCTGGCCAGTGGCTGTCCCCCACCTCCTACTACTTCCTGCCACCAGGCTCAGGTCCATGGGGCTGGTGGAGCTGCTCAGAGTGCAGCCTGGTGGTGGGAGGTGGGGGAGAGCCAGGGCTGTGCTTGGAGCAGTTCCACCAGCCCCATGGAGCTCAGTCCAGTGGTAGGAGAGCCAGTGGTGGAGCCACTCCAAGCTTAGCCCTGGCTTCGAGCACAGCCCAGTGACGGGAAGTTCTGTTGTCCCATGGACCTGATCCTGGCAGTGAGAGGTGGAGGAGAGCCAGTGGTGGAGCCACTCCAAGCACAGTCCTGGGTCTGAGCACAGCCCTGACCAGTGGCTCTCCACCACCTCTCACTGCCAGATTCAGCTCCATGGGGTTGTGGAGCCTCCTGCCACTGGACTGTGCTCACCATGGCTGTGCTCTGAGTGGCTCTGCCACTGGCTTTCCTTCCACGTCCCATCAGTGGGCTGAGCTCCATGGGGCTGGCAGAGCTGCTTGCAGCACAGCCCTGGCTCCAAGCGCAACCCTGATAAGCACAGCATACTGGATGGAGGCTCCACAGCCCCACAGAGCTGAGCCTGGTGGTGGGAGGCAGTGGAGAGCCAGTGGCGGAGCCACTCAGAGTGCAGCCTGGCTCTGAGTGCAGCCCTAGCCAGTGGATATCCACAACCTCCCCCAGTCAGGCTCAGCTCCATGGGGCTAGTGGAGCTGCTTGGAGTGCAGCCCAGCGGTGGGAAGCAGGGAGAGCCAGGGCTGCACTCCAAGTGGCTCTGCCAGCCCCACGGAGCTCAATCTGCCCTCCCAGCACTTCCACTGAGTGCCAGGAAGAGCCTGGTGCTGCCCCTCCTGCAGTCCTGGGAGCAGCAGATGCTGTCTGCCTGCAGCTGCTGGGCTGCATCATGCCTCAAACTCTCTGGCATGGCACAGCTCAGCAGCTGTAGGCAGGTGGCATCCACTGCTCCTGGGCCAGCAGGAAGAGTGGCACCAGGCTCTCCATGCCCCTCCCCAAATTCGCTGTAGCTCCCCCCACCTGCTCTCCCAGTGCTGCCACTGAGTGCAGGCCTCCTGGGGGTCGGCCATCAGATCTGTGCACGGGATGGAAGGAGGTTGCCACTGGTGCCTGGGGCCAGTGGCAGCAGCAGTCTTGCCAGCACTGGGTGTGGGCTGTGTCCACCGCCTGTCCCAGGCAGCAGCGGCAGCTTCCTGTCATCCTGCATGTAGATCCAGGGGCCTGTACTCCTGGGAGGAGTCCAGCACAGCCCCATAACCCTCCCAGGGGTGCGCGCCCCCAGATCTGTGCATGGGCTGCCAGCAGGCTGCTGCTGCCAGCAAGTAATATGAGTTTTATTTTTGACTGTTTGAGGTGCAGTTTCACAAACACCCTTGCACCTATCTCCTTGAAACTTGTCAGGCTTCATACTCTCAGAAAGGGTTATCATCCCTGTAATTTTCATCTGAATCAGGCAGGGAATGGCAAATTTTTATAAACATTTTCATGATTCCCCATTATAGCCTATGGGTGAAATGTCGAAATGTGTTGAAACAGTTTAGATCAAACGAAACTGAACAGTGCTTCAAAACAAAGTGAAACAACAAAACAAAACACTGTCCCTTTGAAATGGTAAAATGGAAATCACAACCAAATGGTGCTGTTTCGCACAGCCCTAATATCTGCACAATAAAGCTGAATTCTTCACAATATTTGTGGATCTCTTCCATTGGAAGCTTACCATGCCTGCCAGAAGATGTAGCTTTTCACTGTAAATATGGCATTGATTTTCTTCTTGTGGTTCAGATTAACATCCCAGCCCCTATATACTTTCCTTTCAGAAAGTCGTATCAGAGCAAAATTAGTGTTTTTATCTACATAAATTACTTATTCAGTTTAGAGAAAATAGCCACACAGACTGGAAGCAAATCTATAGCACAATTGATGTTTTGAGAAAACCATGATTTATCTCTAGTTTAGCTGAATGAAGTCTATTGCAATGATCTAACCATGCACCTACATGTATTAATTTATTTATCATTACTTTTCTTAAAGAAAGACCTTCCGGTAATTCTTTTCTATTCTGTCCTTTCTCTCCTCTCTGTATCAAAAAAGCCATTTATTGTGAGAAACAAAATGAGGACTGATAGTGGCTTCAACAAACCTGATCAATCTCTGTTTCATTTGTGAGTAGAAGTGGTCAATGGAGACTATGAGGAGTCTCATCTGCCCCTCAAAGGACTAAATTAATTAATTGCTTCTGCAGGTTTTTTAACTTGTGATATGTGAATTGAAACTTCGGCGGTGTATACATTTACGCTTTCATATAGTTCTTTTGGGAAGGATGTCTCTAGAGAGCATTTTCATGGAACTAATTTGGTCAAAAAATTGTTGACTTTATTCAAGTTCACAACAGTTAATTTTTACCTAATTTTATAGCATGTTGGACAACTAATATATCAATCTTGCCTACAATTAATTCATTTACAATAAGATGACATGAGTTGGTATTAACTGGACTGGGATGCCAATACTTCAGTGTTTCGTAATAATTCTTAATCTTGCAGGATGAAGGCAAATGTGTAGTTACCAAAGGGGAGGTTCTTCAATAAGCAGAGATCACTTTTTCAGTGCCCACCCCAAATTTTTCTTGGGAGTTGATAGCTTATAGAAAAGAGTGCAATGTCCTGCTACTTCTCATAACTTTAGATATTTGGTTTCCATAATAACATATATCCCTAGTTAACATTTTCTCTGAAAAACAGGATGGTTTATTTGTATAAACCAAAAAGTATAAAGACACCAAAATAAATGTAGTTGTGGTGTAAGTGGGCCCAGCTTCTCTGTTACGTCAGAGCTATATGTGTTGCCCTCATAGCCTGACAAGCAGGGTTCAATCAATTGTATGAAGCAATGGATTCAATGAAATACTATAAAGTGGAGTAAACAAAGCAGTCAATACCAAAGTATGTTTTTATAAAGTATGTTTATGCTCTTGAATAAACCAGTAAAAATCCAGAATAATTCAGTAAGTCACTGAAAGTGCAATAGGGTTAAATGAGAATTAAGGAATGAGTGTTTTGTTTTTGACACTGATACTTCACAAATTAATTCATCTTGTTGCAATGAGATGACACTCCTTTCTGAGGAACTGCTTTTCTTCATTTTAGTGAACATTAGTGTTTCATATAGCTGCATAAAGCAAATATATATGTATTTGTTTTTTATGGTTCCCAGATTATTGTCTTCCCCACATTATTCAGAAAAATATAGGGAAGACACTGGAAAGCTTTATATTGTGTCTTTGAAGCTCCAGTACTACTGTTTGTATTCAGAAGAAGATTAAAGTGCAGTACGTGTCATTCAGATCACTTGTGAATCTAGACAGACTCACCCTTGATGTTTTTCTCAATCCGCCTCTGAAATATGGTGTATTGAACTATTATACGCCATCTTTGTTCTTGAGTATGAGATGCAAAAGTATTGTTTTTTTTTCCCTTTTGAACTCTTTTTTTCAGAATGAAAGTGTTACAAAAGCTTTCATGGGCTAATCCTGAAGTGGCTGTATCCATTTCTGGGGAAATAAAAGTAACAGGTATGAAATATGAAAGTAGCCTAAGTTGTTCTCTGATCAAAGCTCTACTTATTGATCAAGTGCATTAAGAAGGAAGTTCCATTTTTAGGAAAGTGAATATGTTTAGTTTGAACTAACTCTGCTCTAAGGCTTGTGAATTACAAACCAAGTAAACTGTTTTCATACAAGTCTTAGTTCTTTTCATTCCCTTTTATTTTTTATATATATATATATATATATATATATAACTAAAGCCACAAATACCTTCCCCACCTACTTAAATTGTGTTAAGGAGACACATCCTCTGTTTATATAGCAGATCATCTGATGTTTCAATAATTTTGATTTGAATACACAAACTATGCATAGTAAATTTAAGTCAGTTCTGAAAGACTGATTTGTACCAAATATTGCGTTATACACTTTGATTTGATGGAGGATGCTTATTATGTGTTATACTTTGATGTAATAACTGTCCTCTGTAAAGTACCCTGGCTGGCTGTTGATATTGACTTACAATGTTCCAAATGGATTGAGACCTTCCTGCTGAAGAGGGCACTTCTATCTCCATGTCACATCATTACAGTTGTGATCAGAAGATGGGTTTACCGTGGAGTCTCAGGAGGCTTCTTTCAGTCCTGTAATCTTATGTTCCTGTTCCTAAGTAAAATGAGAAGGGTCAGCGATAAAGAATTTTTGAGTAAGATCCCTCAGTTATGAAAAATGGTTCCTTTGTTCATGTTGAAATGTTGATGGTCTGTTTGGACCTTCAAAGGCATCTATTCATAGGCCTATTCATATGACTTGGGGAGGAAAAGAGCCTAAGGCAGTGTTTCTCAACCCTTTTAGAATCAAGGCACCCCTCATTAGACTCAGTTTGCTCCTCCTCAGACTACAGGCACCCTCAGAAGATGCTAACTATCAGTTTTCACTCATTTTTTGGCAGTGAAAAATAGTAGAGCAATTTTTCTGTTGCAAAGAATTCAGAAAGATACGAAATTAGAATTTATTTAACACCATGGGTTAATATTTGAAATATCTGGGTTTATTTTGTAAATGATGTTTGTACACCTAACAGTGCTAACACTGCATGGCACTGTTAAAAGCATTTATTGGCAACCCAGGGTACCATAGAACTCTGGTTGAGAATCATTGGAAAAGTCAGTCGGGATTTTGAAGTAGTCTCGTTTCCATTGTTTTTGGTTGGTAGTTTAGCTGCTGATTTCAGCTGATTTGATTTGGTTGTTCATGTCAAACTCAGTTACAGTACTAGGCAGACACTTTCCATGAATACTTTTATAAATCTGAAGAATAATGATCATTCTTTTTAAAGAGTGCACCTACAGAAATTACTAGAAGCTGGGAAACACTATAAAAATTAATAGAAAGATAGTCCTTCTGCAGGTGCCTGAAACATTTATAGAATTTTATAGTAGAAGGTAGTTAATAAATTCCATAGGATGAATTAACCACATATAGAAAGGCTACCATTCTTTGTTAAAACCTTAAGATTTGATTGCACAATTTTACAATAAAAGATACAAATATATAAATATATCAAATATATACATACAAATATATATATATATATATATAATATCTGCTTGTGTGTGCATCTATAAATATATAAAGATATCTGAAGATATCAGGCGCCTTAATTCTGGAGTGGGTTTGAGAAATGTGAGTGCTGGATGAGAGAGGGACATGGAAATTTAGTATTCTTGCAGTGCTGTTGCTGGCTTTCTGACTGATTTTTATATCTGTTTTTGTCAGCAACTGATGGAAATCTGTGCCTCTGGTGCTCATTTGGTATTGTAACAGAATGTTACATGACACTAACAAGTTGTTCCAGTAAAAATACAGACCAGGCAGGATAACCCTGTTTTGCATAAAATCTTTGTTTCAGAAGGTCTTTAAAATGTCTAAAATGTAGGAAATTGTGATAGAGGAGGGTGTGGGAAAGGACCCACAGTATCAAGAGTTTAAATAGTATCATCATATCAACAACACTAGAGGTTTACCTGGGAATGTAAAGTGCTTTCAGACAAGTCTTTTGGCTTCATCTCTTTCCAGGCAGTTTCCACCTGAAGCCATAAAGCTGGAATACCATCCATTTTAAATTATTGTTTAAGAGGGAGATTGGATCCATCTAATCTAAGAAGCAGAAAACAATTTAGGAACTGGAAAAAAGCCTTATAACATGATATATCCACCAATTTAAGTCTCCCCAAGATTTTAGCAGTACAACTATGTACAGAGGATCATACTTATTTTGGAATCCAAGTTTTTCCACACCTACTCCAACTTACTCTAATACCACATTCCACTAATTCCACTATTGAAAAGGACTGGCATCTTTTGGGAAAGGTTTGAAGTATCTGTTCATGCAACAAAGGAGTGTAAATGCATCAGATTATGGTTTGAACAGAAATATAATACTTTTATCTTATCTGCACAAGTACGGTATTGCCCTGGTGGAATTCGTCACAGACAGATTTACAGACTATTTCGTACATGTTCAGCTATTAGCCATTATTATTTTCTATGACCTGGCAGAATATGCTAATTTAGCTGGCTCCTAATGAAACATATGTAAAAACCTGTCAGTCAAAAGTGTAGCTCTACAGAGGATTCTACCTTTAGAGAACTAGAGTTACAAGAAAGTATTCCCTTTGTGACTGCTAACTCTTTTTTGCAATAATGGATTGGGCTGGGGTAAAAAATACGATGAACAGAATACCCCAATACAGTACAAATTGAATCTATAAAATATATAAAGGTTCAGATTTTATTAAGAGATGGCACGATAGACACGGACATGCATATATGTGTTAAAGCTGGAAGCAAAATAAGAATAAGAGAATCCTAAATAATTACAGTCCATTTGAAATCACCTCTATGTATTCCCTGTATTATGCTGTTAATTTTCTATGGACACACAATAATTCCTCTACACATTTACTTAAGGAACTAAAAATGTACTCTGAGTATTTTTATAACAATATTTTTCTGTTTTAAAGAAGTCACTGCCAGACACCACCATCTGTTGTGTAGACCTACCAAATATGCATCTAATGTCTGTGAGTTCCTGTCTTTTATATCCTCTTATATAATTAGAGATTTTAGCTCTTGCTGATGCCTTCTTCTTCATGTAAAGAAGACCAAATGTAAGTTTACCCAAAGTGTATTAATCATTTTCCTGCTGCTCACTGATAAGAGCAATGCTCCATACAGTTAAAAGCTATTAAACGGGTCTATTCAGAGGATGTTAAAAATCCTCTACTGAGAACTTGGCTAAAATCCAAAATTATTACCATAATACCTTCTGAAATGAGACAGAAAACATAATATATTACAATTGTTAAGTGCATCATTTATACTGTAGATGTATTTTATTTTGGAAATATATTTAAATATTGTATTTGTAGTTTTCACATCACATGACATAATTATTTCTCCTTTAAATTATGCTGTTAATTGACTACAGTATGTCTATCAAATGAAATATGTATAATGCAAAGCATATTTAGCTGGACAAACCAATTACAGTATTTCTTAAGAAAGAAGATGAGCTACTTTATTGAACCAGTTCAATTATGTCTCTGTAACTGGATTAAATTGAGGTATAGACGTTACATCTGTAGTGCTTTAGGTGCACAGGAAGTGCTCTAAAGTCAAAACATTCATGGCTCATATGCTATGCTTTAAAAATGGTGAATTGCACTCTAAATTAATCCATGTGGATGTTATACTAGACTAAAATGCTTCCTGTTAGAGCATTTTGTGGCGGTGAAGATGGCACACAGCTGCCCAGCCCCCTAGGAGTCCTGGAGGGCCCCAAGGAAAAGTGGCAGGGAATGCCATGGGGACAAGAGAACTCATCTGTGGGAGAGAGTAAGTCCTGGCCAGCACAGCGCCACAGTGCCACTTTTCAAACTCGCTGTTCATTTGGCTGGGCAGTGCCTGGATGATGATGTCAGCCCTGTGCACCAGCATGGGGTGTTTAAAAGGCAGAGAGGAAGTATCAGGTGGGGGGAAGGAAGCAGCTGGCACTGGACAGAGTGAGCCTGGCTGTAGAGATACTGAGGGGCATCAGAGTGGTGTGGCACCCACAGAGCTGGATCCCCCACCAGGCATAGGTAGAGGAAGGCAGAGTTCCCTGGGCAGATTGCCTCTCCCCCCACCGCCTTTTCCTACTCCAAGAGGGGAGAGCAGGAAGGCACACTATGGTTTGAGCTCATGTCCTCTTGGTTTCAGTAATCTTTTTCTTTTCTTTTCTTTTCTTTTCTTCTTTGCTTCTGTTTGTTTGCACATTTTTTTTTCTTCTTTGATTCATTGAGACCCTTAGGGTCAAGGAAGGAGGGTCACTCCCTGGTAGGGAAAGTTCAAAAGAATCTGGCCCAGGAACAAGACCCAGAGAAGATGACAGGCATGGCCATGATTAATTATGGCTCTGTAACTTGGACATGAAGCAGCAAAAACTCAGTCACATTGACTATGAGACCTGAGGGAAGCCTAAGAGGAAGGGTCAAGAGAATATAGGATATCTGACATTGACTGGAATTGGGAAAAAATTGAAAAAAGTCTAAGAGGTGCTGAGATCACAAAGTGAATGTGCACTACAAATTACAGCAAACATGGAAAGTCTGTCTTGTATTCTTTCTGTGAGCTTTCAGAATGTCTGAATGTCTATGGGCTTGGATGCTATTGGTATGCTGATGGGTGCTGCTTGGAGACCTGCAGTTTTGCTAGAGGTCCATGGTACTGGTTTAGTCTCTCACTGCTAGCTGGCTATCTCTGTTGGAACACAGGAAACTAGTGTCCTTTCTGGAGCAGACGGTCCTTCTGTGTATTTGTGGGTAGACAGGAAGTTGGTACCTGAGGTTTAAATGGGTGAACAGCATCTCCTTTGAGACTGAGATCTGGATGGAAGGTCACTGACTGGGTTTCTCTGTCTGTAGGGGCTTGGCAGTGTTTAAAAGCAGAAGGTAGGGAAACTCAAGTTTCTCTTGGGTATTATATTTCCCAGTAATGGTAAATCCATGTGGAGAAAGCTGTTACATGCAAAACAGCTTCAATATACTCCTTTCTGCAGAGCAGCCACAAGGAGCCAGATGAGATGAATGAGATGAATTATTCTGAAAAAATGAAATGTCTCCATGAATCCTCTTACTGGTTCTGACTCTAGATACCATGGCTATGAAATAGTTATTTATGAAATTTAAGATAAGCCATTTAGAAGTCTCCCTTTACAAAAATTGAGGGGATGTACCTTTGGAGAGATGGGGAGAAATGCATAGCTCAAATACATGAGTAGGCCAGTATTCAGGAAAGCATCTGGTTCCCATGCAACCAAAGGAAGTATTTATTCAGGTTGAATCCCTTCTCATACTCAAATTAGCAGCTTCCACTTATGGAATTGGAGCTATTCTGGGTTTTTAAGTATGTCAATATTTAAAATATTTGAGTTTGGTATAGACCTGCTAGCTATGTTGGTCCATTCTAAATTACTCTAAAGGTGCCTATTTCAGGGACAAAGAAGACATTTTTCCTTTTGTGCTTGATTGAACAGGGTGGGTTGGTTAGTGGGGTAGATTAAGACATACAATTTAAATTGTTGCAGAAGGCTGGCACCAATACATGTTCCATAGGTTGTTTGGCTGCTTGATAAACCAGAATTGGGAATGGATCTAGAGGAAGGCAGAATCTGAAACAAAGATTTTATGCAAAACAGGGTTATCCTGCCTGGTCTGTATTTTTACTGGAACAACTTGTTAGTGTCATGTAACATTCTGTTACAATACCAAATGAGCACCAGAGGCACAGATTTCCATCAGTTGCTGACAAAAACAGATATAAAAATCAGTCAGAAAGCCAGCAACAGCACTGCAAGAATACTAAATTTCCATGTCCCTCTCTCATCCAGCACTCACATTCCCTTTAAAGGTGGGGAAGAGGTTGGAGCTCCTACTGCCTACTATGAAGAGACAGCCCCCTTGCTCCACTTCCTTCCTTTTGTAGTGTTATCAGGGGGCAGCTATAAAGGGACCGACTGCAGCCCTCCACCATGTAGAAATGAGAAAAGATGGAATCATGATTTGTAACATACAAGTTATTGCTGGGATGACTTAAGTTGATAAAATAAATACCCAATTAAAATATGTCCCCTGAATTTCATGTTTATTTTTGCATATCAGGAAAACAAAGTGTTAGGGGAAAAGTGTTTCATTTGGTCTTAGATAAATAAAATTATTAATTGACTCCACTCATAATAAAGGGAAAGAGAAGCAAATGTTGTAGCTGTGACTTTTTAGCTGAGGCTCTATCTGGAGGAGATTTATCACATTTTAAGAGGGTATGTACTAATCTCCACTTACAAGAGAAGAAAAGAGGAAAAGGAAATAATTTTTGGCCCTCATTTTCTTTAGAAAAAGTGAAAAATTCATTTCGAAAGAAATTCTCACTCAAAGGTTAACAAAAGGTAATTAGAGAGGAAGAACCAGCAGCATACCCACAGGCTGGGGAACTCCCTTCTCATCAGTGCAGAGGCAGAAAAGGATCTTGGCATCATTATTGATGCCAAGATGAACATGGGCTGGCAGTGTGGGGATGCGGTCAGGAAGGCCAACCATATCTTGTCATGCATCCACAGATGCATCTCGAGCAGGTCCAAGGAGGTGATCCTCCACGTCTATGCAATACTGGTCAGGCCGCAGCTGGAGTACTGCATCCAGTTCTGGGCACCACACTTCAAGAGGGATGTGGGCAACATGGAGAGGGTCCAGAGGAGGGCCACTCACATGATCAGGGGGCAGAAGGGCAGGCCCTATGAGAAGAAGCTATGGGACCTGAGCCTGTTCAGCCTCCACAAGAGAAGGCCTGTTACAAACTAGTCAGAGGGGACCAGCAGGCACTGGGGCAGTCACTGTTCCCCTGAGCACTACCAAGAGTGACTGAAAATAATGGTCACAAGCTGGCAGAGGGTAGATTCAGACTAAACATCAGGAGGCGCTACTTCACTGTCAGGGTGGCTAGGAACTGGAACCAACTTCCAAGAGAAGTGGTGCTGGCTCCTACCCTGGGGGTCTTTAAGAGGAGGCTAGATGAACACCTTGCTGGGGTTGTTTGACCCCAATACTTTTTCCTGCCTTGGCAGGGGATCAGACTTGATGATCTGCTCAGGTCCCTTCTGACCCTACCAACTATGAAGTTCTATTTCAATGGGATCTAAACTCTTTTCACCTATATATATTTATTTATTTATTCTGAAGTTCACTTTCAGGTTCTCAGTGCTCCAGTATTTGGGTGGGAAGCACTACAGGGCAATGTTTATTGAAAAGGACAGATTCCTTTGCATTAAAAAAATCCTCCATGGAAACATTTTTAGCGGTTTTAAATTTTATAAAACCTTGTTTTTAATAAAATCTTAATTTGGGCCAAATTTCAGCTGACAGTGCCCTTTTAAATAATCTTAAATCTTATAAGTGTAATTCTCTCACAAAAATATCTGGAATCAAAATGAAATAATCTGCTTGGATAAGGTAGATTTGTTCAGTGTTTAATTGCCCTTGAGATGATATTTTCTGAACTTCAAAGGGCTGAACTAATGATGTTCCTTTACTTAAAGCATTCCTTCTTTCAGCAGAGACTAAAAATTCCTACTGATATTAGGGCCCAAAGGCCTAAATATGGTTGGCAAAAGAAGATATTTGAAAAACGTAACTTCACTATTGATTCTAGTTAAAAAGTCATGTTTTATTTCCCTATAGGTTGAGTTTTGACCTTTGTTAAGCTGTCATACAAAGTACATTTGTCTTTATAATACTGCTACTAACCACAATGCTGACTTTGTGGTTGGATAATTGTGTTATATATTGGTCTGCATCAGAATTAACTCTCACCTTGGGATAGATAAAACTTGTAATATCCAAGTTTGGTTAAATTCTGGTCTACCTTCTCAAAATTCTGACTATATAAAGTCAAATGACCTATTTCTGAACAGATGTGAAACTTGTTTGTGGTGTTTGAGGTTTTTAGGTACTTTGTTAAATCTTTCCTTAATGTTCAGGGTAATAGACTTTTCAATTACCATTGACAGCTATAGCATTACAGGCATGAATTGAAATGGTGGTTATTGCTTATCTTCTTCTGATAACATCCTCTTCTGTGCAAGGTTTACAAAAAGATTAGACTGTACAATAGTCAGCATATGCAAATTGTCCCTTACACATGCAAAAATATTCACTCCAAGTATGGCTAACTGCAGTAGCCTTAATAACTGCTGAAGATTACCACAATGACCTTTTCTTCTGGCAGTGGTGATTAAGTAGTCAAGAAGAATGCAGCCCCCCCCCCAAAAAAAATGCCAGTCTTTCTAATGAGATGAACCACTTCTTGAGAAAATATCAAGTGATCAAAAGCTTCTGAGAGTTGTTCACATCAACTGAATGCTGCTCAAATGCAAAGATATGGGAGAGCCTTTTGAAAGCAACCATTGGAAGCTAGTTTGGTTATTTGACAGTGGTCATACTGTGTATGAAATATTTCTGTGTAACTCTTACTGCTTATTTCCTTCATGGGCTGCAGGCCATATTTTTTTGCCTTTGGTGAACAGAATGAAACTCTATTTGTGACTCTTCAGAACTCACTGTGCTCCTAGTTGAGAAGATAATGGTAGTGTAGCAGGCTTACCTTTCAGAGCTTGGGTTGAATCCCAGGCCTGAGATTCTGCTGTTTTGATTGGTGGAGCCCATCCACCAATCAGGAGGCAGCAAGAGAAATAATATCATGCCCCTTTTCTGAGGGAATGAGGAGAAGAGCTCTCCCAGACCTGATTGAAGACTGCAAACTGCCAGGTCTGGAAGACTTAAGGGACGGAGCCCTGGAGCATATAAAAGGAGCTGCGTACCCAGCACAAGGGGTAGATGCACTGTGGACTGGGAAAAGAGGGGTTTAGAAGAGCTGAGGAGAGCCACTCAGCAGGGCAAAGCAGTAGCTCAGGAAGAGCCCCCGAAGACTTCTATCAGTGAGGAGCGGGGGATGGCGCCAGTGGTTAGGTTCTTGGTGTGCGACACGGTGCACAGTGCCCAGACCCTGGGAGCTGCATGAGGCGGCTCAGGTTTGCAACCTCTGGTGTGTGGCCAGAGACACGGTGCATGGTGCACAGAGCAGGATTTTTGGATCCCTTGGGGTGGCTCAGGTCCTCAATCCACAGAACAAGGCTGGGAGTTTGGTGCAGGAGGCACTGCATGGAGGGTGAGTGAGCGACCCTGGGAGTCACTTGAGGTGGCTTGGGTCTACAGCTGCTGACATGGGGCAGCAGCTCAGTGCAGATGACACAGCCTAGAGTGTCCAGGAACAGACCAAGCCTCGGTGCTGCACAAGGCTGTCCAGGCCTCCAACCCTGTAGTGGATGCTTCACATAAGGTGAAGCATCCTCTACACACAGGGTGCCTGTGGCCCTAAGCCAGGATGGTGGCAGCAGAGTTAGGCAGCAGGAAAACCCAGCAGGGACAGAGCTTGACCTGGAGAACAAGAGGCGACCCTCCAGGACTGCAGAGTAGTAGTAAGTTACCCTGTAGAGAGGGTCCCCACAGGGAGTGCTGCCTCTCCCCAAACTCTGTGTGTGTGTGTGTGTGTGTGTGCGCGCGCGCGTGCGCATGTGTATGTATTATAGGGTTTATTGTTTTGTAAACTTTTTACATAGATTATAGATTATATATATTTATATGTCCTTCCCCTTTAATGGTTTTGTTGTGATAATAAATCTGTATATAGTTAAGTAATTGATTGACTGGATCTAACTCTATAGGGGATGGAGGTGGCCACTGGGTTGTTGTGTCCCTCCACAGCACACTGCCCTCCCAATAAGTCCCTCTATTGGAGAGGGAAGTACAAACCCATGTACACCTGGGCTACAGTAGCATATAGATGCACACTGGCAACTATCAATCTCTATACTGGCCCACTCTTCTTGGATTTCTAGAGCTATACAGATGGTGTATGCAAGCTTTTAACAATCTCAGCTTTCACAAAAAGCCCTCCTTAGTGCTGCTTGCTCAAGTTCTTTTCAGCCATATATTATGTATGTAGTCAATCACTGACAATTTTATTTTGAACATTTACAGTTATATGATGGTGAAACAGGGAACCCTAGCCCTGTCACCAGAAGACAGGTTGGCTCCTTTAAGGCCATACATTTTTGGGAACAGAGTGCCAGTAAGGAGGGGGTTAAATGCTGAGCCCGGCCAGTTAGTCAGCTGACCAGAAGATGCAGGGCAGGACTATAAAAA
The DNA here is from genome assembly GCF_052110815.1 of Crocodylus siamensis. NCBI lineage: Eukaryota > Metazoa > Chordata > Crocodylia > Crocodylidae > Crocodylus > Crocodylus siamensis. Next base: position 46,225,730 of record NC_143397.1, read on the forward strand.
CCCTGGGCAGAGCGGCAGTAGGGGCCAGCAGCCAAAGGTGAAAGAGTGCATCCAGAGTTCCATGGATAGGCTTGGTGAGCGGTCAAAAGGCAGGAGGAGGGGAACTACAGAAGCCCCCAGAGAGACGGTAGCAACCCCAGAAGAAAGACTGTAGCTGACGGTGGGGAGCTGAAGCACGAAACCTGCGTAAAAGTAAGCTGGCATGCTGCCCTCTTTAATCACATTTTTTTGGTGGCAGTTATTGCCCATGGACGGGACTGTTCATATTTCTTTTTGTTATGCATAATACCAGTGGTTTGGGTGAGGCTATTTGGGGAAGGAGGAGGCCTCATTGGGATCCCATGACAGAGTGGAGACCTGGTGCCAGGGTGGGCACAGGATTTGGGGTGCATTGACACCAGCACCAGAGAAGGCGCAGTGTTAAGGGTACATAGGCCCCAGCACCAGTGTGGGCATGGGATTTTGGGGTGCACTGACCCCGGCATGAGCTTAAAAGGCCAGGGATCTGGCGCATCTGAGGTGCAATTTTATTATTAATTTTGGACTGAGATGATGTGAGTTCAAGGCCATTCCCTGGCCTTGAACTTGTGTCCCCCTGGCTGTGGGGCTAGTGGCCAGGTCTCTAGGCCAAGCTCCAGATTGGAGCAGAAAAGAGGGCCATGAGCCTCAAGACAAAGAGAAAGGCTAGAACCTTGGAGTCAAACTCTGTTTGGTGAGTTTAGATGGGGAGGCCTAGCTAGAGAAAGACTGGGGTTGAGGCCTGTGGAGGTGAAAGACCCCAACATATGAAATACAATAGGCAGTCTCCTGTTTTCAAGAACATCAGCATAATAATTTCCATCAAGACGTGGCAGGAAAGTGGGACATAAGAACCTTAAAGGGGACTTCAAGAGCACCCCACATAAGGTTTGGATTAACAGGGAAGATGGTGCTGGGGAGGGCAACCTGTTACAGATGGAAACTAAAATTTCAGATACAAATATAGAAGTATATTTATAACTTACCTTTTAATAATTATTATTTTGAATCACATTAATGAACACTTAGAGAAACGAAATATTTAAGACTGAAAATGCATTAAAGGTCAATTACAGTAGTTCACATAACCCACTTGCAGTATTAGCTTGATGATCTTAAGGATTTGTCTTAATGTAGAAATCATGTTCCATTTAATTAGATCAAGGGCAGAAGGTCTAATTGAGGAGTGCACTCTGGTTGTGTCAAGCTCCATTTAATGTCAGGTGCCAGTAGCTGGTTAAAGCTGGATATACATTACCTGTGTATCTGTGGTTCTTGGGATTACTTCAGTCCTCTGTGCACATGAGGACTATTCTAATTTGTACCAAGTGGAAAGGGAGAGAGGTCCATTCCTGGTCCACTCAGGCATTCTCTTAGGTGAAAAAATGATATCACCCTTGTTTGATGATCCTCAACTATCCAGCTAAGCTTTAGTTACTGCATTGTACTTGTAGACCAGCATAATGCAGGTATTATGATGGTCAGAACCAGGAATTGATTGTTTAATTTAAGCGTATTGGGGTCTAATTCTACAGGTGATTTTTGTGCTGAATTCACTTTGACGTTAGTGGGAGGTCTACAGATGGAGTGCTTAGGAGATCAGGATTTCCTTTGTGAAACACATTTTTCAATTAACCACTAACCAGGCACTTATAGAAAAAAAAATAATAGCAGTAAAATAAGTTGTGTTTGTTCATTTTTACTGCTTTATTTCATTTTAAGAAAAGGATGGTCCAATTGCACATAGAGACGTTAAGCCTACAAAAGCATCTGCATAGAAAACCCTGAGTCCCATAAGCTTAAGCATGGAATCCACCAAACATGAAGAAAACACATTCATATGAAAAGAATTATACTTAAGAATACATTTTATTTTGGGAGAAGGCAGGGCATTGCAGGATCTTAAGATGCCTGTAGATGCGCATCGGAGTAGACTTGATTAATCAAGTCTGATGGAACGTGCTAATTAGCGTGCTCCAGCAGCCTCAGTGTCTTGTGTATTCAGTGTCCCCATGCTTCAAAATGGCAGCTTTAACTTCAGTTAAAGCACCCCCGCTGCCATTTTGAAGCGCAGGACACCTGAATATACAACATGCTGTAGGCACTTTATTTAGCAATATGATTTTCCTGGAGCATATGTAAAGATGTTCTAATTGATTAACTCATTTAGAAAGCCATGGGCTCTCTTAGGCTATAACATACTTTGGTAGATGGTATCAGTGGACCATCTGATGAGGTAGGTTGCAGACTTGAAAGTTTATGACTATCTGAATTAGTTATCTGCCTTCTGCCTTGAGTTAATCTGCCTAATTTCAGACTAACATGGCTAACTATCACACCTTATCTTGGGTTGACTTTGAAATCAGAAATTAAAAATCACACAAGTACTGTTACATTATCTGTACATCATCATTTTAAAATCTCAGAAACATTATTTACTTCTGGCAATTGGAGTTCTGTTTTGCTCTGCAAAGTATTCAGTTCTTATCTTCTGTGTGTTCAGGTAACTGCTTAGAATGGAGTTGGCACAAATCAGCCAAGGATCATACATACAGTTTAACAATATTTTTCTTAAAACCATTTAAAGAAATTTCATTATATTTGTCCAACAGAGGGCTCACCAGTCCTGTGCTATTATGTCAGAGACAAATATTCTTAAAACGGCTAAAGTTTTCTCCCACTTCTTCTAGTCTTTAACTCTATAATGAAATATATGGATAAGGTACAGCCCCCTCTCAGGAATCCAAGGCAGACAAATGAGGAAAAGCCAGTAATGGTCCAGGACACAGAATAGAAAAATATATGAGAGAACCTTTAGAAATGAAAGAGTCCAAATGTCATACCCTTTCAGATCCACGTAGCTTTTCCTAATGTGGACTAAAGTGTCATGCTGCCCTATTACAGAGATTATACTCTCAGCTGCATAATAAATTTCATTAAGTTCATATATCCCTGTTTTAAAATCAAGGTCATGGAAAAATGAATAGGGTATCCTAGGAAAAGTCTAAGAGAGAAAACACAAAACAAAACTTATGACCATATGGTGTGACCCCTTGAATAAAGGAAAATCTTCTATAAACCAGAAAATTTTACCTCCGTTCCAATCCAGAAAGATGTTACTTTCAAAGTTTTGCTTGAATTTCTCTGTCTCAGGACAGCTCATTTAGAGTAGCCATGGCCCAAGTCAAAGTGCTGACTGTAGTGAACCTTTTTTTTTTTTAGAATAAGGCCGTAATTGAATAGCTGCAAAGTAGGAATCTGGGGATTTTGTAAGTGGTTGCTGTTGAGGGGTGTATCCTCAGAAAATAGGAAGTATCCTATTTCCCCTTTATAGCAACCGCTTCTTACAGATTCCCAGATTCCTACTTTGCAGCTATTCATTATTCATTTATGGCTGCGTAGCCTGAAAGGTTTGTGCAGCTTCTCTAGGTCAGGGCCAGTGGTAGTCAGAAAACTAGACATTTTCCTGCAAAGAGTGTCACTTTAGCTTTGACTTTTTAAAAATGACTTAAGTCTAGAGACAGGGATCCTCTTTTGTGCTAAATATGACTTCATCTTCCACAACTTAATCACACACACAAGAAGATGAGATGAAACTAGGCAAAATTTTATCATCTATATAAGAGGTTTCCAAATCGCTAGAAAATAGATACATGACTCCTCATTCTTTCTTTCTTTCTTTCTTTTTACTTCAAATGAAACCAATGACGTTATCTTGCAGATTCCCTCAGCTATGTTAACTGTACAATTGTACCTCTCTTGTATAGCCATGCAGATATTAACGTGAAGATTTCATTACTAATATATTATTCATATAGTCACTGCATTCATAATATTTTATGTAAACAAGATTTTCCAAGGGGCTGAATGCATGTTAGGGTTGATAATTAGTGGAATCAATGTAGTTCTACCCTGCATGCAAGGTCAGCAGGTGTAGAGTCCTCCTGGGCCTCAGAGGCATTAAAGGGGTGTTGAGGAGATATGCTCCATGGGATCCATCTATGTAGCAGCATAGAGGATTTGTTGGCTTTTGATGGTGTAGAAAGAACCTGTATCCTGAACAGCATTATTTCAGAGGACTACACGTGTATGGGAGGGGTGGATGCCCAAGAGTGAAGGTGTTGTTAGTGGATGTGTGATTGCTCTGATCCATCTGCCTCAGACTTGTGGTGCAGCACCAGTAGAACATAATTACCATCCTGCATCATTGCATGGAGCAGACTTAGCTCAGTATTGTGTCTCCAACAGTGGCTAATACCAGGTGGAACAGAGGGAAGTCTAAGGCCCCTAGCATGGGTGATGTGGGATGATGTACCCTCTTTCCCCTTGTAAGTCTCATCCCAATAGGCCAGATCTTGTGTGTGTGATTCCAGTTTACATCTGGAAGTATGAGGTTTAAAGTACATCCTCAATGTTGGAAACACTAGCTATGATAACTCTAGATACAACTGTTATCCCTGTTAAGCATTTGCTGCTACTGTGAAGGTCTAGCAGAAAACATTTTGACTGTTTCATACCCAACATAGAAGGATTTCTTTCATCAGTGCTTCTAGATTTCCCTTCTTCGATGTGCACCTGAACCTTGACTGGGTCCATTATACATTCACTAAGCTATAAAGAAATTTTACCTCAAACTTCAACTGGTTATGAAGAGCCCTGTGAATTGTTACTCTGAAAAACAGTGATCATATCCTATTCCACAGTAATGCTTCATAAAACATTACATTTGTAGAAACACTTTTTCTATTCCTGTAAAACCAGACATTGTATTGCATTTTACATAACATGACACATCTAATTTTTAGCCATGTTTGACCATGATTCCAGATAGGGATGCCAGGATTATTCACAACATAACTCCAAAATGACAGCAGAAGACTGACTTGTTTTGCTCTTCCAAGCTACTCTTCCTTCCTTTAAATATTTAATAGCAACTTCTACCTCAGTGTGCAAAAGAATACCCTGACAGTTATGTATTGAATTCAGAGAGTGCTTTATTTTGAAAGCCTCAAAGTTTCTATAGCTAAAATACATAATTCTCCAAAGAAACTAGCACTATTAAGAAATAAAACGGTGTGTATAAAAATACAGAAGACTAGAATTTGTTCTTTTTCAAGCTCTTAGTTTTTTGTAGAAATGTTTCATTTATCAAACTCTTAGGGTATGTATAAACATTTACCGCCAATGGGATCAAACAGGCTGGCAGGATCAGAGGGGCTGGTGGGTTCAGGGGGCTAGGTCTGTGGGGGTTGCTTGGCCCAGTGAGGGGTCAGGGGGCTAAACATAGCCCAGTTAGGGTCAGGGGGTAGCAACATGAAATGCTCCAGGACTGGGGCAAGTGGCTGCACATTCCCAGCCCTGGGCCTGTTCTGTGAATACATGGAGGCATGTGCTGGATCAGATTAACCACTACTTAGATCAGGTTAAGCCCTTATCAACCTCAGAGGGTAAACTAATGTAGATTAGGCATGACATTTTTGCCTAATTTAAACCCTGCAAATGCCTTCATGAGTGGGCATTTAGATTGATCTAAACCAGGTTACGTCCATCTCAGTGTAACAATTTGTACATACCAACTGTTATTAATAAATGGAATGCAAAGAATTTTAGAAGTTGTCCTTAAAACCCTCATACTTACTGTGAGGGAAACTGAGTTACAGAGGTTAAGTGTCAAATTTTATAATATGGCCTCTAATTTGGGGTGTTCCCAGTTTTTGGTTCTTAGATCCCTATTTTCTGTGGTGTTCAGCCTCCACAACTCCTTTTTTATTTTAGCTAAATAATTTGTACTCAACACCTTTACCAAAAAAATTTTAAAAGTCCCTAGGGCTTCTATTTTCAAAAGAGGACAGTGATTTTGGGGTAGAGCTGATAGGAATGTTTTTTAGAAAGCCATAAAAAAATGTTTGTTCCTTCTAAATGAAAGTGTTTATGGAGAAGGGTCAATTATAATAAATGTATTGGCCTTAAAAATGTTGCAAAAAAGAGATTCAATTGTTGAAACAGAAGGTTTCAATACATTTTAAAAGAAAAATTTTGTTTTTCTGGTTTGAAATATCTTTTGCTTCAAAACTTGAGCTGATATGGGGGAATAAAATTAAACAGATAAATAAATGGTCAAATCAAAACAAAAGTTATCAAAACAAAATATCTTCATGCACTTGAATTTTTGTTTGTTGTTTGCATTGCAAACTTCTATGAGGTTTGGACTTTTTGTCTTAATACAAGAAGGTAAAAATATTTGAAATGTCAAATATTTTGGAGGGATTTTTTTCAAGCTCTGCTTTTGAGTTTCCTGCTTCTGATCCCTTGGCTGCAGTTTTGCAGAAGAGCTGAGTTTCCTGCAACTCTACATGAAGTTAATGGGAGTTGCATATTCTCCAGATCTCTGAATATTGGTTTAGATACCCAAAAATAAAGGCAACTAAAGTCCCTGGCCACTTGGAATATTTGGGCTTAGATATAATATTTTCAGAGGTAGTTAAGTGGTTAACTTCTCATCTGGATAAAATTAAACACTTAAATCATTTTCAAAACTTGTTCTTAAGTCACTTGGAAGCTGGGACATTACTAAGTTACATACAGCTTTAGTTACTAGGTCATTTAAGTGTTTTTAAAAATCTTGCTTACATGTTTAAAGTTGGGTGTTCAAAATTAGAAGTTGAATTTAAAAATATGGGCTCCTGAGTCCTGCCCTGGATCACTGGAAATCAATGGGAGGAATCAAGGAATTCATAAATACAACTTTTAGTTGCTCCTTTTAGCCACTTAACAGGGCTTCTGATTTTAAAATGTTCTAATATAAATAGGATAACAGGATTAATCTGTTCTATCACATAGAAATTTGATCATTTTATCTGTAAGAGATCTGTCATTGTAGTACTGTGGATGCCCTTTATATAGCTATAAAAGTATTACTTGGGTAGAATATCTGTCTATTAGATCTACAGGTATTTTAGTTTCTCACACACAGATGGTATAACAGTATGATGTGGCCTATATCATACCAGGGCCAGTTGGCAGGAAGTTCCCCCCTCCTCCCATAAGCAGGTGAAATAATAAGAATATTAATTTTTAAACAAAATCTCTAAGCACTTATATAGGAAAAGAAGCTCAAAGGTAAACTTTGATAAGCCATCCCAATTATTTTTGGGGCCTCATCTGCTTAACATGTTAATTACTCCATACAAACACGTCAACTCATAAGAATAAGAAACCCCAAACACCCTGTGGTTGTTGTGAGTGACCATTCCTGAGTCCAGTTAGGCAGAGGGGAGCTTTGGACACACATCTGTCCTACATCTCAAGTGACTTCTAGTCTACTACATTAAAGAGAAAGAAGAAGTTCCTACTCTAGTTGTGCTTTGTGAACAAGAATTTAAGTAGGTACCTAACTCCAGGGGAGAGTTTATGGCTGTGAAAGGAGGTACTTTGTGTCTTGGAGTTAAAAACTCAGCTCTCTCTGATGGATTGATGTTAAACCATACCCCTTTCTGTAGCATTTCCTATTGGCAGGGTTAGGGAGTTCCTCACTCTTGTGTCTCAGCTTTTGCGGATCCCTTTCCTAAATTCTATGCTACACTTCAGGGATGTGATTTCACCTTGTGCAGCCATATTTCAAGTAAGTCTACAGAAGCCCACCTAGGATCCTAGATATGAACTTAGTGGTTGAAGCCTGTGCCACCAGAACAGCATTTGTATTGATACTGGTATTGGATTAACTAGATTAAAGACAGTTTGACAATATTCACTTGAGCTTCAGTCGCTCCTTTCAACTGTAGCACAGACATGCCTTTAGATGTGCAAGTGTCCCCATGCTATAATTGGGAACCTGAATTCCTAACAAGGTTAAATGCCTAGTGCTGAAGTATTTAAGGATCCAAATCTACGCAGCTGGAAAGGCTCTTAACCAGGCAGTTTGATGGAATAGTTCACTGGAAGGTAGATCCTAGAAAAAGAGAGTTTAATGGAAAAGATGAGGGGGATGGGGAAAAGGGAAAGATTAACTGATAAAAAATAACTTTATAATGATAAACAGAGCAGTTTCTTATTGCTTCCTTCATATGAACTGAACATTCAAATCTAGATTATGAATCTTCCAGCTGTCCAAGTTTGGAGGCATTAAGAACAGGAGGTAGTACATAAAAATAGTTGTGAACTGCAGAATTACACGTATCCAGGTTTGGATTGCCAAGCTGTGCTTCAGTATAATGTTAAAGGGTGTTTGGATATATGCACTTGACTCAAGAATATCTTTTTCATTTTCTAATTTTCTGTAAACCTGTGGACTTTCTTTAATCTAAAACCAACTAAAAGAAAAATCTATATTGTTTTCTAGCTGATGTCAACAGCTTCTGCTAGTAAATGCTAAGCATTATCACAATAGAAGTGATAAATAAAAGTAAATAAATAAAATTATCCACTTCAAGTTGTTTTACAATGTTGGTTAAATTTATCTATATTGTAAGAGGCTGAATTTCAATAGAAGTTTTGCCTGGTAACAACAGGTATAAGTTTGTCCCTGAAGCTGTCATGAGTCCAGCTTATTGAGGAATATTTTCCCATTATCCAATGAGAACAAGACATCTGGCTTTTCAAGATGCACCAAAGTATTCTAGACAGATATGTTCACATCATGACAACTGCAAGTTGTTCTTATATTTCTCTCTTTGTAGAATGCGTGACAACTACATTCTGAATCAGCATTTCTTTTGAGCTGAGACAACTGATTTTGTGCTTAGTCATCTAAGGCTTCCATTGGCGATGCGTAGAGGATGCATGGGGGTGCACGTGGACCCCCTGAGAGTGCTGGTGTACCCCCTGACAGGCCGTGCTCTTTGCTTAGGTGACAGGCAGGGGGGGCAGGTGGGAGCCCGCCAGGGAGTGGGAGTACCAGGTGAAGCACCACTGGCAATTCTGGGAGCTCTGCGGCTATTTCCTCATCAGTGCAATCGGCCACAGGGGGGACCCCACCCCAGTTAATGCGATCAGCTGCAGGGGGATCCCCCCTCCCCCTCTCATTGTTTTTTATGTAGCTGTGGCAAAAAAGCTTCTCACAAACGCTGGGTTATACAGATGTTTGGGGAGGTTAGGAGGAGATTGAATTGCATTAAAAATGACCAATGTAACTTAGTCTGCCCAGGTACAGACCTTACACTTAAATACCTAATTAGGTTCATCTAAGTGTGAACTATACAGAAGATCCTGAAGGTTAAATCATTCTAAAAATGGTCTACCCAATCTAAATTAACTGCATCTAGAAAGTATTCTAATTTAGATCAGGTCTGGTGAGACCGATTTAATCACATTTCTGTACAGTTCCCAGCTCAGCGCTGAAGCTGGGAATGCCCAGCTGCTGGCCCCAGCCACACTTTTCTTCCTTGTCCCCTACCACTGCACCAGGTTATTTTTAGCCCCCAGGCCAGTGCCCCGGCCCCAGACAGCTAACCTCTACCATGGACCAGTCAGCTGCCCTGAGCCCACCAAACTCCCCGTCTCACAAGGGGAAATGCCAGTTTTACATGCATTCATCAGTGTTAGGAGCTGATGGAGGTAAGTTGTGGAGGGTAGGGGTGGAAAGGGTTGGTTCACCAGGGAGAGGGTTATTTGTCTGGGAGTGGGGAGGGGTTAGGGGGTTAAAAATAGTGTCAGGTCTTGGGGGGATAAGAGACCCAACCTCCTAAAGACCCCCACAGACCCTGCTTGCCCCCTCAAATCCCACCAAACTCTCACAGACCCCAGCAACACCCCCCAGTGAACCCTGCTAGTTCTCTCAAGCCCCCATGAAGACCCTGCTTGCCTTCCCAGTCCCCCAAGCACCTACTGAAGACCTCATTTTCCCCAATCCCTCTGCAGACCCTGCTTTTCCCCCCTCTCAAAGCCTTCCATAGACCCCACTTGTCCCTGTGATATCCCCAACCCCCTCTCTGGACCCTCAATCTCCCTAACCTCCTCCCATCCTGACTTAGCTTAGATCAGGCGGTCACTTTACCCAATCTAATCTCCCCCTAATATCCCTGAATGTTTGTACATGCTGGGCGTGTCTACACATTGCTATATGGTGAAGTTGCTACGGCACCATACTTCAGTACTTTCTTTTGAAAGTACTAAAGCACGGCGCAGTATGGGTGGCTATTACACTGTGCGCATGGCTCATGGTTATGTTTTGCTGCTAGGTCGCCGTAGCAGCTCACTATACTGGGTGTGCGCGCCACTACAGTGATGTAGCTGGCAATCATGTGTAGACACATGTGATCACTACATTGTTTTAGCATGCTGTATGGCAACATAATGCATCACTATGTTGCCCTAGGGCAATGCGTACATGCGCCCACCCAGTAAGTACTGCCTTCTACCATGGAAAGGCACAGTACCATGTCTGTCGGTTTTTCTAGTATGATGAATCCTTATGCTGTTATCAAAGCAAAGTTCCTAGCTCCTGCTTTCACATAAGTAAAGCAGGGACTGTTAATTCACAAATTTAGGTCCAAAATTATTTTATTTTTATTACTACTGCGTGATAGTTGTGCATAGAGATCACAACTGAGATTTGGAGCCCATTGTAGCACATAGATAAGGGAGAGTCTGCTCAGAAGACCTTGCATTCAAAGTAGGCAAAACAGCCCCACAGAGGTGAAGTTACTCAACTGAATTATTTGGATTTACAGCTGTGTAACTGTGGAAAAAGTTTGACCTTGTATAAGAAAATTGTTCACAGTATCCAAGGATGAAAAAAAAAACCCGTCTGGTTTATTGCTGTCCTTTTAATGAGGCAATCTTTCTCTTCACATTTTTAAGCTTTTATCTTGTAGCTTAAGACAAGATACTCTGACAACATATAAAAGTAGAGTTTGAGTTTCTTTCAGCAAAATCATGTATTGGAAATCACTTGAACTTGACCATCATGGGGCGGGGGAGTGAGCTATTATTTGAGGCATTTCTGTTCTTCTGCTACATTATCCTTGTAAGGGCAGTCTGTGATCAATTTTTTTATTTTTATTCTATTAAAGTTGTGCCTAGAGGAGCCACCCAGTGTAAAGTCTCCATTGTATACTATATCAACATGAGACCAATCATAAAATATCAGCTGGCATACATAAGAAATAAAATTACAAACCATGATCTGGCAGGGACTCTATGCACCTGAAAGCATTTAGGTATATGAGTAGTCCCATCAAATTCAATAGGCTTACTCACATACTTAAAGTGTGGTGTTACAGCTAGGAGGCCTACAGAAGCATTGACTTTTTATTACAAAAATAATATAACCTGATTCAGAAATGCTGCTGCACTCCATAAATATTTTTTCCTGCTTTCAATTTATATGCTGAACTCCCTGATTGGGCTGTCTCCGTCACAGTACATCAAAAGAACCTGGGAGTTTTACGGAGACTCCCTCATTGCATGCACAAACTGAAATATTCAGTTTAGGCCTAAAAAATTATGTGGAAAACATCTACTACTTGATTTGGAAATGGGTCTAGGAAAAAAATTAGTTTTCCTCCTAGCCTCATTCATTAAAATACTCTGTCAGTCTTGATGAAAATAGCTTTTGACCACCAGTAGTGACATGCATGTTCACCTCTGCAGGTTCTAGGCTAGAGACAGGTTTGAAATGAGTAAGTTGAACTGCTTTTTATTGAAACAATCTAGCTGGTTAAGGATTTAATAATAAAAGTTTGAACCAGGATTGGTGATGCAGTTAATCTATAATTTCAGTGGAAACCATACACAACACATTGTTTCCAGTGCAAAGCAAAATGAAAATATATGATGTACAATGCTTTCAGCTTAGAGTTTTGAGTTCATTTTGAAAAGAAATGTTGGAAGCGAAATGTAAAATCATTAACTTAAATATTTAAATTAAAATATCAAGTCTTACTTATTCTATTGTTTAGAGCAGCAGCAGCAGGTGTTTAATGGAGAGATACAATCTTATTTTAACTTGCTTGTCTTGCTTTTCATTGTTTAATTGCCTACAGTGCTTCAGAATACCAGTGAATGGACAGTAATACATTCAATACTACAAACAATGTTAATGCAACATTAACTCTGAGATGTAATGGCTCCTTTAGCAATGTTCTCTCTTGCTCCTTGGTATTGATTTAGTCTTTCATTACTAGACCACATTATAGTAGGCAAAAATACCACAGGTAGGACTGAAATAAGGTATTTTCTTTGTGGAGTGAGGTTATTGGAAAAATAACCTCTGTGCTAACAAGTAACTATTTGATTCTGCTAAAAAAATATGTTTAAGGAAGAATATTGGGTTAAACACCCATGATAGGTTATATTTGTGAAATATGTCCATGATCTCAGTCCATGATTACCAATGCAGATGTACTTTTAATGAAAAATGAAGGTGACTACCTTCTCTCTGGGTGTGTCTACACATGCATATTGAAGTGCTTAAACCCTTATGCCTCAGCCAGCTGGGGCAGCGTCTACATGTGCACTGCTGCAGAGTTTTTAACTTGTTTTTACTCTGCAGCAGGATAGTACTTGTAAATATAAGTAAACACACATACTGTCCTTCTGTGGAATAAATTAATTTCCTCCAGCCTAATAGGGGCATAGCTATGTGACATTCACTGTGCAGCTAATTAGTCTACTGCACAGTAAAGTCTCATGTAGATGTGCCCTTTGTATATATTTGCTACATCTAGCCAGCATTTTTCACAAGCAGTAAAAGCAAATGGAAACATCTTATTTTTCAGCACCCGCTAAATGAATATAAAGTGAAAGTGCTACTTCTTATGACGATGTCAAAGTAAAAAAATTTCAAAAAAAGAACAGAAAATTTTCATGGGGTGCATGTTACTGAAACAATGCACATGGAAATAATTACCACTAAGCAAATTGGTTTTAAGCATAAGCAAATTTTCCCGCTGATAAATTGTGCAGGTGGTAAAAGACATCATTCTAACAAGAGAAATTAAGTTAGCTTTTATATGCTATCGTGCCACATGGTAAAGAATTTGTCTCATTGCTGAATGCTTAATCCCAGCTGTAGCGTCTACTGAGTTTTTAAAATCTCATTTAACTGTAAATATAAAACTAATATTTTATTGAGAAAATTAATTAAATACCTCAATACTGAAGCATGCTTAAGAAAACATTTTCTGCAACTTCATCATGCCTGCAGTCCTTTGGTTTGCCTCATAATTGAATGTACTGTAAAGTAAGGTACTCTCTCTTCAAGTTAAGTAATCTAAGGAGCCTAGTGCCTAACGACATTGAACACTGAAATAAATGAAGAGACCTGAAATGTGCTAATAAATGGACAACTAACTGTTTGTAAATTTAAGATGTTTACAGCTCAGCACTCCAGCAGAACTTGCTACTATTCTTGACTCAGTTGAAAAGTATTTCATTCTTTTGGTTGGCTAAGAAGCTACTCTAATAAACATAGTTTGCTAGAAACCTCTACTGCTTATTCTTAAGAAAATCTTTAATGTGCAAGAAAGAATAAAGAATTAGTGAAGCCATATATGATATATAATCATCTTGCTATGTATGGCTTTTTTTAATTATTTATTTAAAGGAAGTAGGGAGGCAATAAGGGATGGGGGATTCTCACAATATTGGAAATATAAAAATTACATAGACAACCTGGAGTGGAAACCTGGCTCCATAGGAACTGTATCATTAATGTAGGAAAGTTTTACCTTTGCTCTGTAAGGTTATCTATTCACATTTTCCTCTAAGCAGCATACAGCTTCTTCTCCCAGAAATAGTAATGCAGCTGAGGAAAGAGGCATGGGTGGAGCTCTATAATTACTCATTTTTCCTGGAACAGCGTTTTGGAGCTTCTTTTAGCCCCAAAAGCAGTCTACAGGTACAGTATAGGTAGCCTCAGCTGCTCCAGTTGATCTCCAAAATGGGAAACAGCCAATTACTTTAAAACTAACCATGATCCTTAGTCCCAATGAGTGGTACTTAAATCACCCTGGGCTTTCTATTCTTTTTTGGGCAACATTAAGTCTTTACATTTAAAGCTCTATTCTACAAATTCTTACATATGAGTCGTCCTATCGCTGTTACATTTGCTTAAGTGCAGAGCAGTATGAGCCCTAAGGAAATATTTGTACAAAGCAAGGCCCTAAAGGGGCAGCTCTGGGACTGGAAGCAACATAGCTGTGTTAGTGAGGCACAATATTCAGGTTAATAAGCCTTCCATAGCAGAACTGATTATCCCAGGTTCAGTGACAAATTAGTTCCAGAACTGGAAACTATTTACCCATATATCTTGGACTTTGCCCAGGCCAATAAGGTCTGCTTCTCAGCAGAGCTAACTATCCTGGCCACAGCACCATGCTAATGCGGCTATGCCGTTTCTCATTGCAGAGTAAGTATTGACAATTTCAGCTTATGATTTCTCTTCACTATATTATCTGGCACAATGTACCTGTATTCTATGTTTACAGTCAAGCTCCCCATCTGTATTAAACATGTCCAGTCTCTTGTCCTACCATCACAAACAAAGCATAAGAGGACTGGGTGATGCATGGATGCAAACTTGTGGCAACACACAATTATTTTACATGCTTGGAGATCTGTTTTTGGTAATGTTGCTGTTTTTTGCAGTTGCTTTGTGTGTATGCAGGCACACATAAGTATTCTACTGTCTCTGTTTGCAAATCTGGTCCTATTACTCCACATTTGATCCATAATACCAAACGGCTGGATTCTGCCATTGTCTTGATTATGACCTCAATCTGTAAGTAGTTTCTAATTCTTCATATGTTCTCCCTACCATTTTCATTTGAATTAAAGGACCTGATTCAGGAAAGCCCTTAATATATGCTTCACTTTAGACTCACAATCCTAAAGACTTTAATTAAGTTATATGTTTGCTGTATTTACCTGAATCTAAGACAAGTTCAAATTTAAGACAATTCTTCCAATAATTAGATTCCATTTGTGGAAATTGTATACATTTGTTATACTTTTCCATGTATCTAATCAAATTATTCGAGGGTCATCTTGAATTCATCTGCCCCATGCTACAACAGGGAAAGGAATGCCAGGGGGTAGGTGGTTAGCATGGAGGTGGTGGTGGTAGGTAAGAGGCCTGCCCCCCTGCTGCCAAGTTCTCCATGTCTGTATCCTGTCCTGTGGTGCATGTACCCCCTTCTTTCCCCCATCTCCTCTCCATAGCCTCTGCCCCCCGGTGCCTGCCCCTTCCAGCGGCCTGTCATGCCAGATGTGCTGTCACCACCCCCATTGCTGCATGGCCAGGCTTGGGTCAGCTATTCTGTGCTGTGTCCCCCATACTGTAATGGGGCCAGAGCCATGACTGATGGTAAGCAGCTGCTAAGAGGCTGCAAGGGGCAGGTTGAGGGGGGCAGTTGGGGGCGCAAGCAGGAGGACAGAGGCTATGGGCAGAGATGGCAGGTGGCTGCTGTGGTTCTGACTGATTCTGACCCAGGCTTGGGCCAGAGCCACAGCAGCCACCAGTCCCCTTTCTGAGAGCTTGCCCCCCATGTTGAATGGAGAAAGCCCCTCATCTTGGATCTGAGTAAACACGGTGATATGTGAAGCATAAGATTAATTGGCTTGCTAAATCGGACCTTAAATTTCTTCCTTTGTATCCCACATCAAGCGTTATCAGATATCTTTGGGATACCAATTGGCAATTATATCATAGATCTAATCTATATGAATATCAACTTAGTATTCAAACTATTTAGTTAGCAAAAATAACCATGCACTATTTTTTTAAAAGCTTATACATTGAGTTGATGCTATCCTAAAAATGTATAGAAAAATATTTCTGAAGATGGACTGGTATTAGGATACTGTCAGAATTTGGCCTTTATTTCTACAGGCTTGTTTAAATGTTTTCTTATGATTTGTTGTGTTTTGGGGTGTGGTTGACTTTTTTTGGCTTCATCTCTTGCAAACTGTGCAGTACATAACAGCCTATTGAGAGCAATGGCACAACATAGTCTGTATTTTCTGTGCAGTTGGCAGAGATATTTTCATTCTGTACGTTATTGGCTCTGCTGTGTGATAGCACAACAGTGCTTTTGTTATGTTCTCAGCAGAGCTATTTATATATCATGGCTCTACTAAGTACTGTTTCCTCTGCTGGTGTTCTTCCACAAAATTGTCTCTTCAAAAATGAGGTAAACATTGATGATTTTCATGGTGCGTATTGTATGCAATAAAAGTCCTCATTAAACAGTATTTTCAATTGAAATTAAGCATATAATATCAAAGTAATAAAATAAATCCTGCCTTTGTCAATGAAAAGAAGCACCAGGAAGGGAAGAAAGGCATTTTGCTGCTCTGATGTTGGTAGACCAAGAAGGAAGGGATGGATGGGACAGTTCAGTATAGCTGTCAGCTTCCACACTTAAACCTGCCCACTTTTGGCCAACCAGGGAAGTTATTAGGGTATTCTACTAATCTACTAGTATCCTTTGTTTCTGTGTTCCTATTGTAACAAACGATTCTTGCAATATTGTGCCATTTGAAACTTCTTATTCAAGGTATCACATACTAAAGGCACCAACATACCAAGGACTGAAATGCTGAAAATTGTCATCGTTTTTTCCTAGTCCATTTCCTCAGGCCTAGGATACTGATGCAGTATATATATATGTGTGTGTGTGTGTGTGTGTGTGTGTGCATGTGTGCGCGCGTGCACACACACACTGCGCGCGCACGCACACGCACATAGTCTTATGTATAAATTTTATACTTTAAGCAGTATTTCAGGCTAGAATTAAATGGCCATGACTAGTACAGTACTTTATATAAAGGCTTGACTTGTACTATTGATATAGTACTTGTACAGTACTATCTATCTTTCTACCTATCTAGCTATCTATCTATCTAGTACTGTACAAGTCAAGCCTTTATATAGAGTACTGTACTAGTCACGGCCATTTAATTCTAGCTGAAAGTATTGATTGCTCAAGGAACGCTTTCCAGAACAGGGAATGGGCAGTAGCTCTTGAACCTGGATGGAGCCTCTTGTGAAGGTCCTTTGCTGCTAATGTTATATATACATATATATTCCCTCTTAACTAGTTGTGGATTTTCTTAAAAAAAGAAGAAAAAAAGTGCTGACTGCTACTGGTTTTTATAGGTTTGTTTGCAGACACAAAAGTAAGCATCTCTTCTGCCAAGAAGCCCAGTTCTTTGGGTTCAATGGCTGATCTAGCTAAAAAGTATACAGCATTTTGTGTTAGTAATGGTATATGTATAAAATGAAGAAGCTTACAGGGATGCTAACTGTACTAAACAGTCACCAGTCACTATTCCTTGCAAAGAATGAATATATAAACATACCCTACAATATGGTTTATCCAGTATAGTGTGGAGTCCTAATACCTGTGTCCCACAGTCTGCAGCACTGTGATTTGGAGCTGGGATTTTGAGAAAAACTGCTTTGTAAATGTAGGGTGGAGTTTGGACACATTGAACCAGTGCAGCTGCAATGCTTGAAGCTTACCATTCATTCAGCGGAGAAACTGTTTCAGTTTCAGTTTGCATGGGGTTACTTTGGCCAAACCTAAAGATTTCATCCCAGATGTTGGAAACAGTCGGTGTAATCAATGTTTTTAAAATATGTAGAACATATATTGTGCATAGAAGCAAGATACTTCATGAGTGTTACTAGAGCAAAGCACTTCAGCTAGCTGCTTCTTAAAACCTTTTCATGTAGGACAATACAGCCTTAGACTGAAGTATATGCAGCTTCATATCCAACAACATGTTCTTTCCTAATGCATTACCTTGGAGTACTGTTTTTCCTTTTTTAAATATGTTGCTACCAGACCTCTAAATTTTAATAACCTATCTCCAGTTGCTGATGAGGAGGTACCCAGTGAGCAGGAAAGAGTTAATACCTTCATAGATTAATTGAATTTGCAAGCTTTGATTACTAATTTCTTATGATAAGTTTGCTTGCTTGCCAGGTAAGTTTACTCACGGCTGTCGGCTTTCCCTAACATTTAGAAATGAGCCTTATACGGTCATCAAACACTGGATAAATACCTATTGCTGTGGCTCAAGTTGAAATAAATGTCTTTGTTTCATATAGGTAGAAAAGAAGCACTGTATATTTCACATAGCATATACAATGTAGAATGCAACAAGTGACCAATTCCATTCATCAAAAGTTTATTGTAAGCATGAATAACCAGGAGAACACAAGAACCTGTGGAGCGGACAAAGATTAATTATACCTGTGCTCATACAGCAATGTTTGTGTTCCAAACAAATTATATTTGCTTGTGTTTAAACGATGCATAAATCTGATACGTGCAGATGAACGTGTGTTCAGGATGAGTGAGCACACTTGTTTGAATGTCATATTTATCCCTGTATTTTGTCAGAAAATTAACTTCTTTGGAGTTTGCGCTTGAGCTGAGCATATGGTTGTTGATCTCTGGAGATGACAGCCTATCTGAGCAATAGCTCCTTATGGCTCCAGCTCTCCTCTGCTGGCAGATGCTTTGGGCTTTTCTACAATTAAGTGGAGATCATCACTGTTTTCTTTGAGCACTGCTGTGCCTTGTACTCTGAAGTGTTTTGTTAATCACTGTCTGCCTTCGACAGAAGCTGCCAAAGCTCTCATTAAGTTTGAATTTTGAGATGTCATGCTCGAATGATGGAATTTCATCCCTTTTCTGCATGAATGGAATTGGCTATGGAAAGGTGCCAACAAAAAATCATGACACTAAAGCATATTTGCTTTGCATTTCATTGCTGAAACAAAAACGGGGGAAAAAGCTTTCTATCAGTTTTTGTCTTAAATCCAGTATAAGAGTTGGCTTATGCAGTTGCTTGGAAGATAATAATTGCAAGGTCTTCACCTTATCATCTGCAGGGCTTACCCTATTACCTTTTATTAACAATCTGTCATTGCCTTGTTCACGCTGTGAACTTTAAACCTCTTTTCACATCCAAAATCTTTTGTGATGTATATTTATTGTTATGAGAGCATTTGCAAGTGGTATCAAAGATAATCAGTTAGAGGTAAAAAAAGAAACAAAAAACCACAAAAAGAAACTAGTCCAGTTATGCAGAATTTTAGGTGGTGACAAATTGATGAACTGTAGTAGGAACAAAAATTAATGTTACTTTTGCCCTTCAAGAAGAATTGCTTGCATGTGTGTGCAAGCAGAAAACAAAATGCATCTGTTGGCTGTTTAATGATTTGCAGCGGGAAACTAAGTGTTATGGGAAATATGGTATGAAAAGACATTGGCCATTTCTCTTGGTGAATCTAATTGTTTCAGCTGTATCTGTAAAAGTAAGCCTGGAAGAAAAAAGTTAGACTAATTAACTGTAGTGCTTAATCGCTTCAGTCATAAACTGCTTAGGAATTTATTTAAGCAAAATGCACAGGCTACACTTGGAGACAAATGTTCTGTACTGTTGGACTAATGTTTTCTGTCCTGTTAACAGCCAAACTTTTAAGTGTATCATTCAACACAAGAATGGGATTTCATTTGTGGATGTGGCTTTGTTTTTGTCACCAGGTTCTAAGAACTCCTGAAGGTGATGGTATGCATGGATGATAGAGGATGGAAACATTCCCTTTGGGTCTGGATTATTTACAAAACAGAAGGTGAGGGTAGACATGCTTTTCAGGATACTCTGATTTTTAGCATAATCCAATGTCCTCTAGTATAAAGCAATAAAAGCTATATGGCTAATTCCTGAGAGGGTGATGACTTTTGTCTGAAAAGAGATGGTCGAAGAGAATTAACCACTTTTTAGACATCTTGAATAGGCACCACAGCCCTCTTGAATTGATGTAAGAGTCAAGTATAGAATAAGAGGCCTTCCCATTTACATGTAACAGAATCAGGCTTCATCCTTTCAGAGTAGATATTAAAAGATGCACAAATTCCTCTTGAATCATGTGCCTCTTTTATTTTGCCAGTAAAATGCACACTTAAGGCTTTCCAATATGATTTTAGTTTCTTTAACTTGGCCAACCATAAACAATCCACCTGAAATTTCATAGGCATGTGTGTAACTTGTAACTTAAATCTTGATTGATCCTGTATGGTGAATAAACTTGTGAAATATGAGTGTATTACTTACAAAGGGTCAGGGTTCTACTACTGATTTAGCTAATAATGATCCATAGCATAGTTGAATTAGTATAGAAGCTAGTGCTTCTAGCCTTTGGTGATCAGCACTTTAGAAACACCTAACATATATAAGCACGATGATGCCATATATTTGTGCAATACATAGAATAGGCATCAAACCAATTTCTGTCTTTCTGGCTGAGATGGTTGTCAGAGCTAATAGTTCTGGCATTATCCATTGGTGACCTTTAAGTGTAACTTGTTGGGTGACTATCCAGAGACATTAACTCTGTCCTACCGGATTGTCCCAGACAATGTCCCCTACTGAAAAGCACTTCATCAAAATGATTCATATACAAATGTTGTGGCCAGTGGCAGGCTGAGATAGACTTACCAATTAATAAAGAGTATCCCAATGTTTGTCACAGTATTTCATTATAAGCTTCATATAAATGGCCTATTACACTGCTAGAAGGAGTTAACAAAAAGAAATGTACATTTAGAAATATGTATGTAATCTGTTCTTTAGAGCAGAATCCTGCTGTTTGGTTCACATGTGCTTATCTCAGACAGAAGTTACACTTCAGCTGCTTGCTAAAATATTTTAATTATGTTCTCTGAGAGTTTTTTGTGCTGGAAAATGTTGCCCAAATGCAGATCCTCAAATCTTTCATGTTTCAAATGGCACCAGCAGAAAACCTCAGCAATCTTTTCAAAACAATGTGCAACTCGAACAGGGTTTGCTTGCAGAAATGGAGACTGTTTCAGTCTTGCAAGTCAATACTATTTTGCACATGGAGCTTGATTAGAAATTTTTGGTCAGTGTGAACGTGCATTTGTGCAAATATATCAAGATGCTCAATTCTTGTAAATCGGCACTGCTCTACTGCCTTCAATGCCTTTACACCTTCTATACTAGCTGAGGATCTAGTTTGCGCTTCATGGATTTTGGATAATCTTTGAAATGTGTTTCCACAAAATAAATATATGTATATCTCCTTGTGACACGTAACCTTGCACCCATATGTTATATGCTACTTTCAGGGAGAAATGTTCTCAAATGTGCCAGATTGATACTGTGAAATTTCAAAAGAAACACAACTCAGTATGAATAGTCAGAAATGCATATACATCCAAGATGATAATTTAACATCTTTTGAAATAGGATGCTTTTGGGATGAGTAAAATGGAAACAATTTTCCTCCATTTATTGGCACCATGTGTGAGAGAATATAAACCCAAATATGAAATGCTGATCCAAAACATGAGAAGGGGCTTGGAGCAATTTTTGCCCTGCTTTATATATGTCTTTGAAGGGAAAAGCAGTCATGTCACACACCTTCTTTGAACTGTGGTATACCACAAGTTAATAATGACATAGCACAGCGTGGTGGCATTCTACAGTTGAAACTGCAGGAACATGACATGCATTTTTCTTTAGTTACATGTCACAAAATACTGCAGTACCTTATTTCTCCATTTGTGGAATACAATTTCTAAGAGATAACAAACAAAATTTGATGAGCGGGACTAGTAGTGTGGTGATATGCTTCTATATAAAGTACGATATTCCTGAAAGAAGTTCAGATTCATAGAATGATCTTTCATTTTACTGGTTAGCATGTTTGTCCTCCAGCAAAAATACTTATTCTATTTGCTTGTTATGAGTGCTTCTGTTCACATATTATATTAGATTCTATCTAAAGAAATGCCTATCAGAGAATACTTACTGTTGCCAGCAGATCTCAAGGGAAGTAATTCTTTCCTTCTATTCAGTACTGGTGAAGCCACACCTGGAGTACTGTGTTCAGTTTTGAGCCCCCCGCTACAGAAAGGGTGTGGGCAAATTGGCGAGAGTCCAGTGGAGGGCAGCAAAACTGGTTAGAGGGCTGGGGGACATGACTTATGAGGAGAGGTTAAGGGAACTAAGCTTATTTAGTCTGGAGAAGATAAGACTGAGGGAGGATTTAATAATAGCCTTCAACTACCTGAAGGATTGTTACAAAGAGGTTGGACCTAGACTGATCTCAGTGGTGGCAGATAACAGAACAAGGAGCAATGGTCTCAAGTTGCAGTAAGGCAAGTTTAGGTTAGATATTGGGGAAAACTTTCTCACTAGGACAGTAGTAAAGCACCGGAACAGGTTACCCAGAGAGGTTGTGGTGGGTATTCTCTGTCCTTAGAAGATTTTAAGACCAAGGTAGTCAAACTAGCTGGGATGATCTAGTTGGGGTTGGTCCTGCTTTGAATAAGGGGTTGGAATAGATGACCCCTTGAGGTCCCTTCAAACCTTCATTTTCTATGATTCTATATATTTTTAGGAAAATCCTATCTATTCTTGTACACAATAACTGGTAATAATTAATGTTCATCATGTGCAGAGAGAGTTAAAAGAGAGAGTTGAGGTAATATTTTTTCCATCATGGAGATCTTTCTAGCAGTAAGAAATTTCCAGGTTTTGGTGTGGACTATTGATGTCATTCAGGGCTCATCTGAAACTATTTTATGCTGGCATTGCTCCATGAACCTTTTCGGTTTAGTTACTCTTGATCTGTGATATAAATAAGGTAATCATGGGTGTTTCACCTGTTACCCTTTGTGATGTTATTTTTAGTGAAAGCAAGGAATATTTTTTTAAAACCCCCCTTTTCCTGCAATTTTTAAACCCCTTTTGAATAAACCATTGCTTCTGCTGTAAAAAGTGCTACTTTCTTAAGTATTTAAATGTGGGGAATGCCTCCTGATGTTACCCTATTTTGCTTAGTTTGTATTGCAAGTCCTAAGTACTATCTTCTAATAATTTTAGCTGTCACCCTTCCAATTATTTCTGTTTACTTTAACTGAAGTCACAGTGGATATTAATATGCTTTGAAATTGCTAAAATAGGCACATTGATGAAGGGAAGCAGGTATTTCTTGAAGCACCTGTAAGCCTTTGAACTCTATTTGAAGAAAAGGAAGCGACATTCTTTTGTTTCTGGAAGATGGGAGAAGAATGAAGCATATTTCTTAGCATTTGTATTAGGAAATTTGTATTCTAATCACCAGTGTAACGTACCCATGCAAAGCAGATGTTATATGTTGTTGCATATACTCAGCTCCTCTGGGAGTCATGGGTGCTTAGCACCTTTTAGGATGAGTTACTAAGTTACATCTTTTCCCTACTGACCCAGCTGTGGGATGTATGCACACTCCTATGCTCTCTCACACACACTGTCTTATATATGTGTGTGAACGTATACACAAGGATACATACACACAAATATTAAAATAATGTATCTCTATACTTTTAATAACCAAGAACAACTTGTATTTAGGCAGGCCCTGATATGGAACCAGGGCAATTTACCAGCTCAGCCTTCCAGTGACCGCCCCTATCTTGAACCTAATATACCAGCTGATACACCAGTCCCTCTGTATTTTTAAAAAAACAAAATGCAACCCTGGATCCACTAGGGTTTTCATTTCCTTTTGTTTCTTGAAGGAAGCTGGTCACTCTAGAAGCTGAAGATTTTTATTTATGTACAGAAGAGGAACATCACAGGCAACAACTATGCATTTCTTTTCATGCTGCATTCCAAATATGTTTCAACCCTTGACCTGAAGAGGCAAGGATGTACTTCTCTCTGAGTGACTTTTCAGTCCTCACCATTTGTGCTGAAAACTGCCAGTATGGGTGTCAGTTTTTTCTACTTGTGACAGAGGTTTTGTACTGTGAATTTTTTCCATTGGGAATCAGTTTGAGACTCTCACCCCAGTTTACATTTGTGACTGTGAGGAATAGCTCAACATTCATTGAGAGGCAAAATTAAATATAAAGTCTTAAAATGATAATGGGCAAAAAAGGAAATAACAACAAAAGCAGGGGCAAAATTAGTTATTTTTATCCATTTCTTTAAGCTACTTGTAAGGGCTCTGACGTGTGTGTGTTAGCTTTTTTCATAGTAGGATTGTGTAAGGGATTAAGGCAATTCCTTTTTTAAGAAACAAATATTTCAGTATTTGAATACAGCAAAATATAACATTAGATTTGAATAATCAAGTGGAATAATGCTGCCTTCAACAGTTTGCTTTGTCTCAGTACAAGCACTTTCTAAAAAGAAATTAGATTGATGGTTTTTCCTGAAAAGAATGGAAGCCAAAGATGACATGTGGCATGTTCTCCAAATTAATATTTTAAGAAGTCTTTAGAGATCAGATGTGAAGCTGAAAGAGGTATATGTGTGTGTGTGTGTGTGTGTGTGTGTGTGTGTGTGTATGCATACATGTGTGTACATATGTGCTTTTCTTCCTTTCCTCTTCCTTTCTTTTATACCTCAAGTTTATTGAGAATATTTTGTGAGATTTTGATGCTCTCATCTCTGAGCCTAGTCTAAACTTAGACCAGATCTGAATGCCATCTGTTTGGTCTGTGTCTAGTTTATGATGAAATATAAAAACCAAACAAATGATTTGTAACCTTTAAGGTATGGATTTTTAAGTAATTAGTGCCAAATGTTCCTGCTGTAGGCTACTTCTCTGTTGGAAGCCAAGAATGCAGTCACATATCCTAGATTAGCGTCTTGTGACCCACTTTTCATATATGTGATTTCCAGCGCTGGCAATAGTATGGACCCAAAATGGACCCCCCTCCACCTGCTACCCAAATAACAATTGATTGGGATGGAGTACTTAGTATGAGGAGTTCCTCAACATCAAAATTCACTCTCCATCTTTGGTTCTGAGGTCTGGATTATTTAAACCACCTATAGGTGTTGCAAAAATAATCTCATTTTGGAACACTGGAAAATGAGTGGATTAAGGGTAAGCATATTTTATGAGGAGCTACTATAGCGCATAACTCTGAAACTGCACAGGCAGTTTGCTACACATGTTGAGGGTTATCTGTCACATTTGGTGCCTGAAGCTTGGAATAGACATTTAATAACATGCTATTTATTTATTTAAGTTTATGTATGGTTTCATTTAGCTTGCACTTAACACAGCATGAGTAAAATGAATTTGTATGTTGTGGATGTGTAATTCTAAAGAATAGATTTAAACTCTCTCTCTCTCTCTCTTCCCCTTAAGGCTATGATTTAGTATTAAACTTAAGTATATGCTTAATTGCTTTTTGCATAAATATGGATTCAAATACATACTTAAGCCTCATTGATTTCCGTGGGAGTTGAGCAGATACTTAAGGTAGATCAGGTACTTAAAGTACTTTCCTTAACAGATGCCATCTCTTATTTTTATGGGAGTTTAGCATGACATTCTAGCATATGCTTTATTAGTGGAGTTTGCTAAAATCTAATCCTGCAAGGTTCTAAGTATTCTCAGTTCCATATGCCATTTACACCTTTACAGTTTATTTTATGTGGATGGCTACCTATCAATGGATTAATGTTATAGGAACCTTGTTGTTAATTTTTCCCCTCATTTTATAAAATATAAGTTAAAAAAAAAGTCACATCTCTGAAGCAGAAAAGTGAGCACAAACACATGCATATGGTACGTTTACATAAATATATTTTTAAAATTAATCAAAACAGGTTTGTTTGTTTTTTTACAATATTCAGGTTTCCTTTCTCTGGCAAGCTTCTTTTAACTGCAACTCATATTATTATTGCAAGTGTTTTCTGTTCATGCAAAAGGTAAAGGATTTTTATTAATGTGAGCTATGTTTAATTTATAATTTTCCCATTATGTGCCGGCTCAGCCCTTTCATCCTGAATACATTCAGTAGTGTGCACACTTCTCATTCCACAAATCAGAACAACATATTTTAAACAGTTGTTTTTCTCTTTGACTAAAACATTTTAAGGAGATATCTGTATAGACATGCAAAGTGTAGCATCAGGTAATGGAGATCTACTATAGAAGTCCATGCATACATTATTAGTCAGACTGCAGAGAGATTTGAAGCAGAAAAGACGTTAGCTCAGCATAATGAATGTCTGCCAGCCATTTTTTATAATGACTAGCTGCAGTTCTTATTGTATGTCAAACCTTATGCTGTGCTGTACTGTTAGCTTGCTTGTTTGGCACAATCAAATGATGTAATGTATCCCTGGAAGTCTAGCTGGATCAAAGAAATATACTGGAGAGTTTCTTCTGCCAGTTGTACTGCTGTGTATTTTGCTGGATTTATAGTGCAGGTGATAACTGATACATGATCACTTATCATCATTTATAATGCATTGTTCTTGATCTGCAGTAAAGGCATTACTAGTACGGACAGCTTTGCTGGCTCAAAAAAACCCCCATTTAGATATTAAATAGACCAGCAAGTATGCAAAGAAAATCCTCCTTCACATTGTAATATTGACTTGAACTCATTGAAGTAAAAGCTGTAGTTCAGCAAAAGACAACTGATTTTTGCCCTACTAATACATTAGCATGAAACACTATAGTCCCTCACTTTTAACTGTGTTGCTTATTAAAATTAAGGATTTCAGCAGTGTGTGAATCAATAGTTAAAATGTAATGTAACCTTTCTTTCAGATACAGTTCAGGAATGTACTAGTCTCAACTGTATAAAAGATGCATAACCTGTGAAGCATGCTTATATTTACTTATGATCTCTAACTTCTACAGTAGCGTAGAAGGACAATAGAAGTGTACAGTATGTGTATTCACTTTGGTGATAAATGCCTCATTCCTTCTTTAGAGGATTATTAAAAGAGTTCTCTGGAGGAATAAAATGGTGGAAGTCACACATTTAATAGCTCAGGTACAAAGAGTCAGATTGTGCCAGTTGGCAAAAGTTAGCAGGAAGCTGTCACAATAAATGGCAGCAGCTGCTCATAGTTCTAAAGAGTATGTCCCAGTCAGAACTGAAAACTGATGGCATCTACATTAATACTACCTTAATGGTCCATCTGCTGCTCCATAGGGTCCCTAGCTGCTGTATGGAGTCATAGGCATTTGACAGGCAGTCTCTGTATGCCAGACACACATTGTGCCAAATGTTTTAGGCTGCTTCATATCATTCTGATCTGTCAAACTTCCCCTACGCATTTATCAGGCAAGGAGTTATGAGGATTTTTTTTTCTACACATCATTGGCTTTTAGCATTGGGGCAGCCAGGAATTTGGAAGGAAAGTTATTTTGGTTATCCTTTTTTATTGATGAAGCAAGAAGAATAACTCAGCTTTCTGATGCACTGTTGTTGCCATGTTCGCAAAACACCATGACAAACCCTGTGGAGAAATCAATCACCAGTATTTAGATTTTATGAATCTTATTTTATTGAAACAGGTAACACATAAAATACAAATAACAATTACAAAAAGCAGAACGTTGACTTGGTACTATAGCATTTGCTAAAGACCAGTTTATTTTTAAACTGGTTGCATAAGTATGTAAGAATTTTGTTTAAAAATAGGACCTAAGTGTACCTGAAACATCTTCATGGGTCCTTGGTAATTATGTATTAGTAACGTTGGGGAAATTATTAATGTAGTGAAATACTGTCCATATAATAGCCACTTCTCATGCTCTTGAGACATAAGTGAGCATAGTCTAACCCATCACAGGAACGTTAATATCTTTCTTTTTTATTTAAAAAAAAAAAACCTTGATGGTACATTATGAATATGACTCTACTTATATAATATGCACATTAAAAATCAATACCTTTAAAGTTATCCGTAAAAAGTCTGCAGCATTATTATCTAAATGTGAAATCAAGCAAAGCTGTAGAATATCTGTTACATTAAACCCTCCACTGCCTTCGGACAAACACCCTATATCCTGCAAAAGCTACTGGTATTATCCTTTGAATGTACCTTGCTTCCAGTAAAACTGGAAACTCGCAAAATTTGCTTTTGGAGGTTTGTACAGCTTCTTTGAAAATGCATTGTCTATTTAAATTTGTTGTTTCTGTGAAAATGTTGAAGATAGTGCAGAAAATCGTCCAGGCTATCAGTAATGATTGAGGTATAAATGCTTAAAGAGAGAGATCAGGATGTCAGCAAAAATGTCACCACTGCTTTTCGCAGTGCATGTTTTGATTCTTCGAGCTGGGTTCATTGGGATCAGGCAGTTGCTTGAAATTGCATGATATTGCTTTTGGTTTCTGGACTGACTCACACGTGATATGGAAAATCAGCAGAAGCCGCTTTGACTCAGTTTCTCAAGAGAGGCTTCATTTTTTCTCTGAGTTAGTCATGGGAACAAAAACCAACAGATTATCCAAAGCACTAGATATTGTTTATAATATTTAGGATCTTGAAAGCTATTGCATTTTCCTATATAAGAATTTTTTATTGTGCGGTGATGTTTTTTTAGGGGAATAGAGATCACTGTCTCTGTGCTGTCTTGTGCCTGTAGTGTCACAGACTTCTTCTGTTTTTCTTATGCACTGAGGCCTGTCCTTCCCTAGGCCACAGCCTTGTTTCATCTGCTGATTCCTGCTGTCCTGATTTACACAGCTTGATTAACTTTTTATATTGTGGATATAAAACAGTATTTATTAGCTATATGCCATTGTACAAGGAAAAGATAATGCTTTGGGAGTAGCACTTTAGGAGCTCCACGTTCAATGCAAAGGAACAGGGATAGAAACAGTAATAGAAAGTTCAGGAAAAAGGAAGTCATTTATCCAGGTGTAGCTCGGGTACACCCAGGGGTATGCCCTGCCCTTCAGTGAAAGGGATGGTGGTCAGGCAGTGTACTCTGAGAGATGGGCCTGCCACCTGGGAGCAGTTCCCTCTCCTCTCTACAGAGCCAGGCCAAGACCAAGTGCTTGACTATATACACATTTATTGCTACAATAAATAAATAAATAAAAATAAGGAACATTAAATATTTACAGTAAAATTAACATGACACCACTTATAATAACCTGCAATCAACATATTATACCACTTCTAGGGACTACAAAAACATAAACCAGGTGACTCGCAGCATATACAATAATTATTCCCGTCCCCGCCCCCCAGAAAAACAAGCATTAATTAGCACATTGGAACAGGTACGTCAAGGCATCAACACAATAAACACATATGAGGATCAACTTAAATAACCCAGGTAAGCTTGTGTCTCTCCCCAGCGTGCTGAGCACGCTCCCCTTTTATACACTTCAGGGTCTCCACCCCCAAAGTTCTCCGGACTTGACTGGGTGTAGTCTTGAACCAGGTCCAAACTGCTCCTTGCCCCCTCCCTTTGGGGAACCGGCATGGCCTTGCCTTCCCTGGCTTGCTTCTGATTTGTGGATGGTGTCCAGCAATCAGAATTGCAGAATCTCGAGCCTAGGACTCATCCAGAGCTGAAGAGTTAATTCTGCTACATAGAAGACTAAAAGCAGGCCCTCAATTTAGGCCAGTAATGTAACTGAGGGGGGTGGGGGGATTGGGGCAGAAGCCCCAACCTTTTTTTGGGAGGGGGATGAAAAATAGTTGCCAACTATTTTTGGCAACTGCTGCTACTATCAGCCACTGTAATAGCCACTGACCAGGGCATCGAGCTGCCCTGCTATACCTCTGATTTGGACACGTGTTTTGAAGTGCTAGTGAGATTTAAGTGAAGGATTTTCCAGATGCATTAATCCATCCAGAAATAGATGAGCAATACTGCCATGACTTGATGCTGGCAGAGAATGGGGAAGCAGCTGGAACTAAATGAGCATTAGCAGTTATTAGGAAACTCCAAAAGCAATTGTAATGGTACTAGCTGAACCATGCTGCTGCTTTGGTGCAGGTATTTTTCTAGAACTTCGTTTAGCAAATAATTTAAATGCACGTGAATTTAGGCACACACATAGGCTCCTTGAACCATGTTTGCTTAAAGTTACCCACCTAAATAAGTACCTTACTGGATAAGGACCTTCATTTGCTGTCACGGTTGTAGTAACTGCTGATGTAATATCATATAGCAGTTCCAGAGGGAGGGCGCGATGCTCAGTTTCACTACTAGAGTTATAGTATCTGCATGCAGTGCATAGATCACAATCATGTTTACATTAACAGGAGCTTCTTGGAAAAAAACCCAAAACGTGCCCCCTAATATGCTGCTATTTGAACAGTTCTCTGTGTACAATTGTGCACATATCTTTCTGCTCTAAATTGCCTGATTTTTTTGCTATGAGTCCTGTCTGCAGGCTTGGGCTTGGCCTACATTTCTTTATAATCTAACCCTTGACACTCTTCATTAATACCAGCTGACAAAAGGGTTTGCAAGCTCTCTATAGGGACTCCCAGTTGTTGGCTGGCAGGCTGGTTGTGGTAAATTCTCTCTCACGCAATGTTTCTCAGACTGCTGGTATTGTGTGTGTGTGAATACACAAAGTTGGTTAGCTCTTCTTAGAAGGTATTGAGAAAAAACTTTTGAAAAAGGAGACAAAACTGCATCATCATCCTGATGGAGACCATTTTCCTTTATATACATATTTGTCAGAATTCAGATTGTATGTAATCTGTGATGCAGCTTTAAAGATGTGATCTCACTCTCTTGTTTCAACAAAGGTTGCTTCCTTATATGTTCATAGTTAGGGGCTGGAAGGGACCTTACAGATCATCGGGTCCAGCCCCCCTGCATGTGAGCAGGAAAGACTGCCGGTTCAAATGATCACAGCAAAATGGGCGTTAAGATGTTCTTTGAAGATCGCCAGGGTGGATGTGGATGACTGTACTACTTATGGGGGGAGCCTGTTCCAAATAGTCAGCACTCAGCTTGTAAAGAAGTTTTTCCTATGGCTAGCCTGAAGCGATCTTCAATCAGCTTGTGCCCATTATTTGTTGTCCTCCCCTGAGGGGCCTTGCTGAATAGCTGCTCCTCCAAACCCTGATGTGTATGCCCCTGATCTTTATTAATGATATTTACATTGGTATCAGGAGCAGACTGGCCAAGTTCACCAATGACACCAAACTTTGGGGTAGAGCTTCCACAACTGAGGACAGGATGGTGATCCAGGCTGACCTACGCAGGCTCAGAAAATGGGTGGATATAAACCTGATGGTGTTCAACACTGAAAAATGCAAGATACTCCACCTTGGGGGGAAAAAACTCTGCAGCACACTTATAGGCTTGGCAGTGCTATGCTTGCTAGCACCACGGCCGAAAGGGACTTGGGGGTCATGACTGACCACAAGACGACTATGAGCCACCAATGCAATGTCACAGCTGGTAAAGCGAGCAAAACCCTGGCTTGCATCCAGAGATGCTTCTCAAGCAAATCCCAGGATGTCATCCTCCCACTGTACTCAGCCTTGGTGAGGCCGCAGCTGGAGTACTGCATCCAATTCTGGGCTCCACAATTTAAAAAGGATGTGGAGAATCTTGAGAGAGTCCAGAGGAGAGTCACGCACATGATCAGAGGGCAGGAGAACAGGTCTTATGATGAGAGGCTGAGAGCCTTGGGACTCTTCTTCCTGGGATAGCGCAGGCTCAGGGGGACCTGGTGACTGCTTCTAAGTATATAAGGGATCTCAGGGAACGCCTGTTCACCAGAGCACCCCAAGGGATGACAAAGTCAAATGGTCACAAACTCCTCCAAGACCATTTCAGGCTGGCCATAAGGAAAAACTTCTTTACTGTCTGAGCCCCCAAGGGCTAGAACAGACTGCCACCAGAGGTGGTGCAAGCACTTACTCTGAACCCCTTTAAGAGACATTTGGATGTTTACCTTGCTGAGATTCTTTGACCACAGCTGACTTCCTGCCCCTGGGGCAGGGGCCTGGACTCGATGATCTTACGAGGTCCCTTCTAGCCCTAATATTTATGAAATTTATGATATATACTTATAGGCTGCAACCAAGTTCTCCCTGGGTCTTCTCTTCTCCAGGCTGAACAATCCCAAGTCCGTCAGCCTTTCCTCATACATCGTGGTTTCCAGGCTTCTAATCATGCATCTGGCTCTCCTCTGGACTCTCTCAAGCTTCTCCACATCCTTCTTGAAGTGCAGCACCCAGAAATGGATGGAGTACTTCAGTTGCAGTCTCACCAAGGCTGAGTAAAGTGGGAGGGTGACATCCTTTGCCTTGCTCGAGATGCCTCAGTGGATGCATGCCAGTGTTTGGTTAGCTCTGTCAGCGACAGCACCATATTGGTGGCTCATGTTCATTTTGTTGTCAGTCATGACATCCAGGTTTCATTCAATAGTGGTGCTGGCAAGCAGAGCATTGCCAAGCCTGTAAGTGTGTTGTGGGTTATTTCACCCCAGATGGAACGCTTTACATTTCTCTGTATTAAATGACATCAGGTTGAGGTCTGTCCACTTCATGAGCCTGTCCAGGTTGGCCTGTATTGCCAGCCTGTCTTCAAGCATGACGGTGCTTCTCCACAGCTTGGTGTCATCAGCAAACTTTGCCAGATTGCTTGTGCTACCTGAATCCAAATTGTTAATGAAAATGTTGAAAAGCACTGGTCCAAGTACTGACCTCTGAGGGGTTGCTGGTCGCTCTCCACCATGACATCTCAGTTTCATCAATCAGTACCCTTTGAGTCCTACCACAGAACCAGTTACCTAGCCACCAGACCATGAAGTAGTAGAGGCCGCATTTTCCCAATTTGACCATGAGGACATTGTGGGAGCCAAGGTCAAAGGCCTTTTTGAAGTCTAAGTATGTAACATCAACCTCATTTCCTTCATCCAGCTGGCAAGTAACCTGATCGTAGAAGGAAATGAGGTTGGTCTGGCATGACCTGCCCATGATGAAGCCATGTTAGCTACCCTTCAGAATACTGCCTTCAGTTAGCCTGTGTGTGATATTTTCTTTAAAGATTTTCTCCAGGATTTTACCTGGGATTGAGATCAAACTGATTGGCCTGTAGTTTCCTGGGTCCTCCCTTCTCCCTTTCTTAAAGATAGATACTACTTTGGCTTTTTCCAGTCTTCTGGGACCTCTTTTGACCAGGAGTCGTCAAATAACTGTCATTGGTTGTGTGATGACATCAGCCAGTTCTTTTAGCACTCTTAGGTGTGATTCATCTGGTCCAGCTGACTTATAGATATTTAGCCTTTGTAGGTGTTTCCCCACAAGATCTATATCAACTATGGGATGGAGGATACCACCACCACGGTCATCCTTTATCTTGTCAAGCAGGCTAATACTCTTGGAATGGTGGAATACCAACATGAATTATTCATTCAGGAGTTTAGTTTTGTCCTGGGTGTTGGTTAACAGCCATCCCATTGCTTTTATCAGGGGCCCTATGCTTCCCTTGTTCCTTTTGCAACTTCCTACATATCTAAAGAAGGCCTTTTTGTTGTCCTTGATTCTGGTTCCCAATTTATGTCCGGTTAGTGCTTTCGTTGTCCTGCTCTGCTCCCTACAGATGCGGGTGGCTGCTGAGTAGGGCTGTATGCAGCTTCGGGTGGTGATTCAATTCAGAGAAGATTCGGCCTGATTCAGTGGCCAAATCTGAATTGAATCAGAGAACCGATTTAAAGGTCTGAATCAATTCAAATTCTCTGAATCTTCAGAAAAGATTTGTAGAGCTGTAAAACTATAGGCCAATCAGTCTTACCTCAATCCTGGGTAAGCTTTTTGAGAGAATTATCCTGGCATGTGTCCGTGAGAGGCCAGCATGGGAGATTATGCTTAGGGGCAAGCAACATGGGTTCATTAGAGGCAGGTTCTGTCAGACCAACCTGGTGGCCTTCTATGACCAGGTCACAAAATCCTTAGACACAGGTGTAGCAGTGGATATAGTCTTTCTGGACTTTAGGAAGGCCTTCAACACTGTCTCTCACCCCATTCTCATTAAAAAAACCAGGAGACTGTGGCATTGACACCTACAGTCAAACGGGTCACTAGTTGGCTGTAGAGCTGCACCCAGAGAGTAGTGGTGGATGGGTCTTATTCAACCTGGAGGCATGTGGGCAGTGGGGTTCTGTAGGGCTCGGTCCTTGGGCCTGCACTGTTCAATATGTTCATCAGCGACTTGGATGGGGGTGTAAAAAGCACCCTGTTCAAATTTGCAGATGACACTAAGATGTGAAGAGAAGTAGGCATGCTAGAAGGGAGAAATAGGCTGCAATCAGACCTAGACAGGTTACAGGGGTGGGCAGATGAGAACAGGATGGGTTTCAACACTGACAAGTGCAAGGTACTGCACCTGGGGAGGAAGAACCAGCAGCATACCTACAGGCTGGGGAACTCCCTTCTCATCAGTGCAGAGGCAGAAGAGGATCTTGGAGTCATTATTGATGCCAAAATGAACACTGGCCGACAGTGTGGGGACACGGTCAGGAAGGCCAAATGTAACTTCTCATGCATCCACAGATGCATCTCAAGCAAGTCCAAGGAGGTGATCCTCCCCCTCTGTGCGACACTGGTCATGCTGCAGCTGGAGTACTGCATCCAGTTCTGGGCGCTGCACTTCAAGGGGGATGTGGACAACATGGAGAGGGTCCAGAGGAGGGCCACCTGCATGATCAGGGGTCAGCAGAGCAGGCCTTATAAGGAGAGGCTATGAGACCTGAACTTGTTCAGCCTCCATGAGAGAAGGCTGAGGGAGGATCTAGTGGCCTGTTACAAACTAGTCAGGAGGGACCAGCAGGCACTGGGGGAGTCCCTGTTCTCCCGTGCACTATCAGGAGTGACTAGAAATAATAGTCAAAAACTGGCAGAGGGTAGATTCAGGCTAAGTGTCGAGGCACTACTTCACTATTAGGGCAGCTAGGATCTGGAACCAACTTTCAAGATAAGTGGTGCAGGCTCCTACCCTGGGGGTCTTTAAGAGAAGACTGCATGAACACCTTGCTGGGGTCGTTTGACACTAGTACTCTTTCCTGCCATGGCAGGGGGTCAGACTTGATGATCTGCTAAGGTCCCTTCCAACCCTACCAACTATGAAACTATGATTCAGGCAGTCCTCAGTGGCTGTGGCAGGGAGCAGCAGCCCAACTTGGAGTTGGTAAGTACTAGTGTGGTGGGGCTGGGGGAGAAGGGAGAGGACCATGGGAGAACTCCTGCCTGCTCCCCCAACCCCCCCGCCGCTCTCCTGGCTCCACCATGGCTGCCCTAGCCTTTAAAGAAAAGCTGCAGTGCTCACTGGGTGCTGTTGGGCAGGGGGCAACCCTGCTTTTCCCTGCTGCCCCCTGTTGCATGGGGAGCTCCGCCATGAGCCCCCTGACTCCCCTCACTCCTCCCAGTCCCCCCACAGCTGCTTCACCTAGGTCAGCTCTGGCCCTTCAAGAAAAAAGAAAAACCTGAAAAACCCTGGGACTCTCTGCTCCTGGGGCAGCCTTGGAGATTTAGGACGCTTGTGCAGAGCCCCTCCACCTGGTGTGGGGCAGTGGGGATCACCCCCCCCCCCACTGGCAGGATTGGTGAGTGTGGGGGTTTTCTCTCTTTTTTTTTTTGTTTCTTAAAGGGCCAGAGCTGGCCCGGGCAAGGCACCTGTGGGAGGGCTGGGGAAGCCAGGGTGGGTGGGGGGATTGTGAAGAGCATGGGGCAGTGGGGCGCAGAGGGTTTTACCCCCCAACCTGGCAGCACCCAGTAAGCCAGGGTTTTCTTTTTTTTTAACAAAGATAAGGAGCTGGGGCAGGGAAGGCAGCCATTGCTGGGCTGAGAGAATGGTGGCTGATGGGCCTGACTGATTCAGAGATTCAGCAGCAGCTGAATCAGATTTGGCCAAATTGATTTGGGACAGTGATTCAAATCACCAAATCGAGTCACTGTCCCCCAAGTTGGCCAAATCTGAAGCAAATACAGCTTCTTTGCACAGGCCTGCTGCTGTGTCCTTCTTTTTGGTAATTGTTCCTGACTTCAATCCATTGTAGGCTTCTCACTTTAACTTCAGGAGGTCCATGACTTCCCTGTTGAGCCAATGGGGTCTCCCAGCTCTTTTGCTGCCTTCCTTGCAAGAGGAAATAGATTTTCTTTGAGCTTTTAGGATGGCTTTTAGGTTTCATGCTGTAAAACTGTTAGTAGCTTTCCCAAGTCAAACATAAATTACCTCCCACCTTAACCAACCAACCAGTAAAGTTTGAAACTTTCTCTTTTCTTCATGCAGTTCTCATAACTTTCGCTAGATATGTTTGTATCATAAATTTAATTTTGCAAAAGATCCTTTTAAAAAGATAGTCCACTTCCACTTAAATGTACAATCTTTGAAGAATAGTTTTTGATGTTTTGATATAGAAAGTGAAGTTGCATGAAGTTGCATGTCATGAAGTTACAAAGAATATAATAATTAGTTTGCAAAATCATATGAAAATTAATCAATTTTGTAGACCTTTAATGGTTGATATACTTGGACTGACCCTCCTTTTAGAGAAGCACCACCTGCTTTTTCCCTACTGGTCATTACAATAGGTTAATAAATGGTAGGCATTTTACAAATATTGTTCCCAGTGAAACGATTTTTGTGTTCAAGCATTTCCATGGCATCAAACAGTTAAAAAAAAGATCCAGTGGAAATCTGCATCACATCAGATTAGGTTGAAGTTTAAATTAATCGGGGTTGAAGTGAACACTTGTACACAGCTGTGATTGATTGGAGCCACTGTGGTACCCTTTGGCACCCCAGCATGCCTTGCTTCCACCCAGCTTTCCCCACCAGGGAGATGCTTTAAGACTCAGGCTGCAGTCTACTGCTGTAACCCAAGTAGCACAAACTACTCCCCCTGAAAAGCCCAGCTCCTGTCCACAGCTGCAACACCCTCAACCATCCACTGGGCTTTAAATGCTACCCCCACTTTGATGTTATAAGCATGAGATTCCATGTACCATTTTGGGATGGAGAGGGGCGAGATATGCTTCCCAGTGCACTCAATAGCACTACACTTGCAGCTTTGTGCAGGGCTGAGAGCAACAACTTCAAGTGCGAAAGGAGGTAGATTCTCCTCCCCCTCCCTCCCCCATAGCCAACGAGCCCTATGCCTGCAGCCCAATATGAGCGATGATGCAGGCATGGGGATCTTCAGTGGGGGGTGGTGCTCATTTTCTGATAGCCTTCCACCCCCTCCACAGGGCTTGAGAACCATAAGCTTTGGCTTTAGTAGCAGGGCTTTCATGGCAAAAGCTCCTGCAATATGGTGGGTAAAGGCATCCCTTTCCCCTCCTCATGACCAAAGTTGCAGCTTTGGACATAGAATATCTTCTCAGTCCCTGGCTTCTTCAGTGATCCATAGTCCTCTCACCTCTGGGAACTCCTTTTCAGGCAGCTTCTGGGAAGGAGGAAGTGTTTTCTTTTGTTAAAGAAGATGGCTGTCAGAGTGCTAATTGTCTCCAACAGCACAACAGGCTCTGCTCCAAAACAGTCTTCACTGTGCCATTCCAG
The DNA here is from genome assembly GCF_052110815.1 of Crocodylus siamensis. Classification (NCBI taxonomy): domain Eukaryota; kingdom Metazoa; phylum Chordata; order Crocodylia; family Crocodylidae; genus Crocodylus; species Crocodylus siamensis. Next base: position 46,263,021 of record NC_143397.1, read on the forward strand.
TTTCCTCTGTCCTCACTCCTATTTTACTCTGTCCTCCCTGGGACTATTCCTTCTCTCTGTGTCTGTCCCAGCACTTCCTCTCCCAGCTAGGGTTGCCAACCCTCCGGGATTGCCTTGGAGTCTACAGGAATTAGAGATAAATCTCCAAGAGACTGCTGAGAGTCACCTGGGAGAAAAATGATAGGGCATTCATTAGAATAAATATTACCATATTTCAGGGTGTATAAGTAAACCCCATTTTTCTGATTCAAAAAGTTAGGATTTTTGTAGATCTGGTGTATAAGTCAACTTAACATTTTAGATCAGAAATATGGAGTCAACTTATACCAGCTCCTGTGCACCCTCAATGCAGGCAGGACACCCAGAGGATGGACACCAGCAAGACCAGTGCCACTGAAGGGGCCAGGGCTGAGCTTGGTGCTTGGCTGATGCGGCCCAGGCTGCGCCACGCACTGGAGCCAGGACTGGAGTCGGGGCTGGGCTTGGGACTCACTGGTGCTGGGCCCAGGCTCAGCACTCAGCTGGTAGGGCTCAGGCAAAACTGTTTATAGGGGTTGGGGCCAGGCTCAGGGCTTGCAGGGGCTAGGGCTGGGCTTAGCACTTGCAGAGCTCTGGGGCCAAGGTTGAAGCTTGGCTGGTGTGGCTCAGGAAGCACCGCTCAAGGGCCAGGGCCAGGGCCAAGGCCAAGGCCAGCACTGCCTGGGCTCTGTCGGTGAAGCACCAAGCCTGGCCCTAGATCCTGCAAGTGGTGCAATAGAGGCAGGGTGGGCAGGCTGCACTCCTCCCACATGCAAGCAGGGGATGGGTAAGGCATCTGGTTCCAGTGCATGCGGCTTCCCCTTGGTTATGCGTTGGTGCCAACAGAGCTGTGAACTGCAGGGAGGTAGTGCCTGCATGGGCCATGCACACCTTCCGCCTGTTGTGCACCATGGGGGGGAAGTGTGTGGGGGGTCCTCACACCCCACCTTCCCTTACATCGACACCCTGCCCACCCAAGTTACATGCTCCTGCCACCTCCCCTGAGCACAGGCTTCATACTCCCACCATACTCCCACCTCAGCCCCATGCTGTGCTGCAGTTCCCCTGTCCCCACCACTTCCCTACCTGATGTCTTGAGCACTGTAGCAGGAAGACAAGGAGCTTCTGGATGCCAGGGAAATTGATTATCCCAGTGGCTGCAGCAGTGGCAGCAACAGCCCTGCCCAAAAGCTGCGTGTTGGCCAGGCCAGGCCCTGGATACAGTGTATAAGTCAAGATGGAAATTTAATGATCAACATTTGGGCTTCAAACTTTAACTTACACACCATGAAATATGGTAAATGTTGAATCCAATTTATACAGCAGCTTAGTGGGTTTTTAAAATGTTAGAAAAATGTGCATTTGCCTTCCTGATGTAACATTTATGCACCGTAATCCACAACTGATATATGCAAGCACATAAGCACACTGGCGTTCTGGAAAGCTCCTGAATAGATTCAGAGTTGGCAACCCTATCTCCCACCCAGCTTTCTTGGTGCCTCACTCAGTCTCCTCAGGCCCATTTAGCCACACTTGCAACAAAACAGTGGCAAAACTATAGTCTTAACCTAGGGATAACATGCACCTACTACGGTGAAATATTATGTTATGGGGAACCAATCAGAGAGCAGTTTCTATGGTCTGCTATCAGGCCTAAACTGTCTTCTGTCCCTGGGGAGAAAACATCATATATGTGTCCTACTTATGGACTATTTACAGTAATTATTTAAAGTAAAGCCTGCCCACACTGAGCCCCCACAAAGTGCTCTCCACCAGAACTGCAGGCAAAATCCAGCTTACTTAACTTCCTTCATTATGACATTAAAGACATAAGACTATAAATACATCAGTCCAGGTGCCTGTTATCAGAAGAATGACATAAGACACCCCCTTTCATAAAGTGATTGTATCATTTGAAAAATAGTTAGGCTTTTCCCCCCTCTCACAACTCTGATTAGAATATTATTTCAGTATCTTATTTTTCTAATGGGTAGGGGCAGTACTATATATATATATTAACTCAAAATTATTCATGGCCAGTTTGATATCAATTTGGTTTAGTGCCAACTTTATCCTTTACTTGAAATAGCTCTTCTCCTGCTGTTTATTCCTCTGATGTATTTATAGACAGCAATCATATCCTCTCTCAGTCCTTGTTTTGCTAGACTAAGCACGATAAGCTCCTCTTCTAGTCCACTCTGATCGTTGTAGCACCACTTCTCTGCATCTGTTTTAGTTTCAATTCCTCTTTCTTGTATATAGATTAACAAAATTGTATGCTGAATTCCAGATGAGGTTTCGCCAGGGCCTTGTGTGATAGCATTAATAGTTCTTTATCTCTACTGGAAGCCTCTCACCCAATACGTTTTAGGATTGGGGGGTGGAGGGGGCACTGTTTCTTTTTTAATGTCTGCACTGTAATTGGTGACTTACAAACTTAAGGTTTTCTGATATTTCGGTGGAGAGGTGATTAGCTCTGTTAGTCTAATGTCGGGCAGAAGGTAGGGCAGAGTTACTATATAAGGGCACGAGCAGACATTACACTTAGTGTCAGGTTGATTTAAGAGCTGATCTGTACAGATGGTCGGGGAGGTTAGATGGGATAAAAAATAGCTGGCCTGATCTAACTTAGTTCACCTAAGGAGGTAAACTAAGTTAGATTGAGAATGGGTTAGGCCAAACTGACATCTACACGTTTGGAGTGAAGCCCAGAGGCTGGGAAAGCCTAGCTGTTCACCCCAGCCCTGGGGCTCTATTTTTCCTGCCCTCCCACCCTGACCTGAGCACCTGAAGTATCCAATACTTAGGTGTGTTGTTTGGCTATGATTACACGTACTCCCTATCTTTATTATAAATTCTGGAGAGGAATGCACGTTAGCATTTTAAATCTCTGACAAATCTGTAGATGTATGAGGGTTTAATTTTGGATGTACTGCTTCCTTTAAAATGGCAAAACGATACATGAACAATGTCTCAATAGTCAGATGTTAGTATTGCTACACCTGCATATCTCTGTTGGATTTATATTTTATGTGTTGAAGCAGATTTTGGGGTCCCAGTTCTTTTCATTTTAGCAGTGGCATCTTCTGAGCAGCCTAAGAGACTTTGCAAGCTGATCTGCAGTTGGGCAGTTGAAAATTCAAACAATGGAAGAAAGTTTACAGAGCTGTACCAAATTCAACTGTTTCAAATTATGATCCTTTAAATTACTGTTATTGCTAGGGACAAGCCAGCTTGAGAATCAAAGAGCTGAATTCACCTCCTTGATGATCTTGCACCAAATATCCTTTGAACCAGGAGAGATGCTTGACTCAATATGTTCAATTGTGAATTAGCAATATCTCAGAATTTATTATCGGCTGTTGAACACTAATGACAGCTCTACTAAACCAGTACTAGTTTGGGTTGTATTTGTGACACAGTGTCTATAATTTCATGTAATCTGTCTCCCAGGAGCTCACACCACCTCTCTCATAGGCAGTGTCCAACAGAAGCCGGGCACTTGCCCAGCACAGAGGTGGGTAGAGCAGAGAAAGCCAGGCTGTGTGCTGAGGGCAGATAACCTGCCTGCTGTCCTGGGTGGGAGACCCAGCACAGGTTTCTAAGGGCATCTGAATCCCAGGTGGGCAGTGAGGCATCCCTGCCCTGCATTGCCCAGCCAGCAAACCCACCCTGAGGAAGAGGCACAGGGGAGCCACTAGCACCAGCCCTGCCAATTCTGTGCTGTCCCATTCCCCTGCAGGGAGTCACAGCAAGGGGGGTGGCAAAGGGGGGGCTTTCCCTTGTAGTTTGACAGGAGCCCTTGCACCTCTTTTTTGCTTCTGCCAACTTAATCACATATTGGCCGGCAGACCGATAGGTACCATTGCTGCCAGAATTGCCTCCCCCGCTCCAGCATCTGTGCCTTGGAGAACAGTACCCACTGCTTCTTCATCTTGGCGGTACATGGTGGTAGCATGGGACTCCTGGCCCACTCAGTCAACATAGACAGTGTTAAGGCACCTTAAGGCATCTGTGTGTGGGTTAAGGTGCCTTAACTACTTGTTCCTAAATCTGATACCTGCTTTATGCGATTAGGTGCGATAAGCCTAAAACCATCATTTTAAGGCATGTTATGGGTGCACATGTGTAGACCCTCATCCTTAATGTGCCTTAAAAATGGTTAATATGCCTTAAATCAACATGTATAGACACACCCACTGTATACATGTTTTGTGTCCTTGTCCTACAATTATATGTGTTTGGCCCAAGACCTGTACTCTTATCATTATTCATATTCCACAAAGTTCTTACCAGTAACACAAGACTTACCTTAGTTTTTAAATAATATGTTTCACAAGGATTATGCATTGCCTCTTGGTTAACATTTTCACACTCCATTACATTACAGGCATATTTGCTAAAAATGTCAGCATTTTGTCAGCCAAAACTGAGCTTTAATAAAAATCAGACTTCTGACAATTTTCTGTAATAACTCAGATCTAAGTGTCTCTATGCTAAGGACGTGAAGGTTGGATCTTCTGATGAATATTAAATTAGCATGAGCCACTACTATATCTGACTGACACCCACATTTCAGTTTCCCCTAAACTGGTGTAAGCTACCATGTATGGGCACTCACAGGGAAACTGTCACTCATTTTAGCTAATCAATCAAAGTTTGTCATTCTAGTATATTTTCACTAAAGACCCAAACTGGGACACCAGATGTGGCAAATACATGGACAGTCTATGTTTCTGTACTAAAATATCTGATGTGACAAAAGAGAGCGATGCAAAATGAGTTTGGCTTGTAGCATTTTTTGTATGTCCCATGCACACTCATGAAACATATTTTTTCTTTAACCTATATCTCCTTGACACAGCCACCCATAATATGACTTGAGAGATGTTCCCTGAAGCCTTGTCATTCTTCTCATTACACTAGACAATTGTTTAAAACCTAAGGGCCATTTACACAAACCATTTCCAATTCTGTTAGCCTCTTTGTGGTAGCTGTAAAAGACAGCTTAAAGGTAGACAAAGTGTGTCAATAAATGCAGCAGTTGTTATGTTATATGTTGTTACTCTTTTTAGATCTTTACATTTTTTGCTTTAAGATGTCCCTAATAAGTAAAACTAAGACATTTTATGTCAAGAAACAGGCTATTTCAACATTGTTACACTTCTCTTTGTCACCTCTTTCTCTTGAGACTTTAGCAGTTATAGCCTTTTTCCATAAAAGCCTGGAAACTTCTCTGACAGTTTTGCAAATCAAGTGTCCATATGTGTTTCTGTAACTTTCCTCTACCATCATTTGTAATACTGTAACTGGTCATAAGACCTTTGTAGAAATTCCATGAAATTGTGATCACCAAGTAGGTATTAATAATATACCTTTTATAGAGAGAGAAATCTAAGATGTGGAAGTTTCTAGCTACCATGGCTTTTTCTCTCAGCTGTTCACCTACAGATTTGTTTTTACAATGCATTTTAAACAATATATTGTAGTGATGCCAGGTTGAAAATAACAAGTGTTTTACATTTTAAAAAGGAAATCTTAACAAGCAATTTACTACTCGTTTGAAAAAGAGATTGAAAGATTGTGTGTGAAACTCTGAAGAGGAAATAAATCATTAAGCTGATTCAGTTGGGACAGCTTAGGTAGAGAGGGTGTTAGGTAGATGTTCTTGGGATCTCCTTTGTGACAGTAGTATTATGTCAGGGTGTCCTTAGAAACCTGGTTTTCTCCCTGCTGTTCTGCTGCTCATCTAAATAGAACAGACTAAGAATTTTCCCTGGGGCAACTTCTTGCTCCCAGAAACTTTGGATCCACCCACCCTCGCTCTAAGAACCTATAGCTCCAACAAGGCAAGTGTTGCCAGCTCCAGGGATCTCACTCTTGGCTTGAATAAACTTACAGGTCCCCTTTCTCAAAGAAGACACAAGTCTGGAGTTATCAAGTGCTCTGAAATCACACTACCACAGGCAATCAGTGGAGACAATGAATCAAGACAATCCTTCCTGCTGACACTACCAGCTATGACACCTGGGGACCCAGCAGAGGTGTAACAAGAAATTTGGGGTACTTCAGCACAGGGGTAGTGGATGTCATTGTGCTCCTGGCATTAGTGTGTGGTTGTGGTAGCAGCTGGGGTTTTTCTGCTCTTTCCTCTCCCACAATACCCCAAGTCAATGCTTGGGGTAGCTGCCTTGGTAGCCTTGCCTTAGTTAAGCCACTAGGACCTGGAGTCAATTCAAGGCCTTGGGGATTTCAAAAACAACATCTTATCAACAAGTACTCCTAATACTTTAAAGCCAGTGCTCCATCTTTGATTTTTGATCCAACTGGGGAATGAGATGATCTTTTAGAACATTTCTTTCTGCCTCTAGCTCTGGAATTCCCTTGGCAGTGGCTCTTCTCCTTGGAATGTAGGGACAGAGAGAATTGAAAATGTTCACCTGATCTGGCCACAGAAAACAGATTATAGCTATAACTAAACACAAGTGTATGGCTGCAGACAGGTTAAAAATGGGGGGCTCAGGTGGGGTGGGCTCTAATTCACTGTCCCCACTCTCCAGAGCCAGCTGGGGAACCTCTACAACAAGGTCCCTCTGCTCCTTTTCCCCTTCTGATTCTGAAACAGGGACAGGCTGGGAGAGAGGAGGGGCCAGTGCTAGGGGAAACTGGCTACAGGCTCACAACCAGCAGCTAGATTCCCCTCCCCCCTGGAACCAACAGTGAACTTCTGTTTGTTCCAAGGGATTGTTGTGACCGAGATAGCTTCCTGTAAGGATTTCTCAGTTACAGTGGGGAGCTGCACTTCTGTCTGCACCCGTACTTGCTCTTGTGTGAAGCTAACACTTCTAACTTGCTGCTTTTTTCTCAGAAAATGGTTGACACAGTTAAGGTGGTTACTTAGCATAAGCAAATGGATGGCTTAGATATCATTCTAAGGCCACAATGCATGCCTTTATTCAGCTGCAAATCCAGTGCTCCCTAAGATCCAAATATTGTCACCCCAACACATACTTCACCTGATCTGGCTATAATCTTATTAACAGTCTGAAATGATTGCTTCTTGTAATAGGAATCTGGGACAGTGGGTATGTAAAGGGAATAGAGAGCTCCCCAAATCCTCTGTAGGGATACCAGACTCAGCAGGAAGGTAAAGAAGTGGGGAAAATCTGGGAAAGAAGCAGACTTCGGCTAACCTACACTTTTTAGCTGTTCTCAAAAGCTTGTCTGACATTTCTTCCCAACAATGCAGCTGGTACAATGAAAGATATTAACAAAAAAATGGCTGTGAAGCCATGACTTTCATGTTACCACTCCTCCCATGCCACCAAATTCTGGACCTGTGGGAAGCTCAAGAAGTCAGATGACATGGTTCCACATGCTGGATGGGGCCCAGAAACTGGCCCCAGGCATTACAGATAGTCTAAGGCAGTGATGCTTTGACACTACTCTGTACATAAAATGTCACTTATGTCATTTCTGAGGAAGTTTCTAGAGGAAGTTTGAAAACTTAACCTTTAGATGAAAGAGGTTAATCTGGGTATCTCAAGGATTTTCATATTTCACATAAGTTTTTAAAAAAATCTTGTTTATAGAAATGTGATTTTCATGAATATTTGAGTAACTGTAACAGAAAGAGGAAGAGGAGAAATGTTAATAGATCAATTAATAAAGCATGCATTCATCAGAGTGATGGTGGATACTGCAGTTGACTGGTGGTGTGTTCTGCATAAATGGTGCATATTGCAGCTGACATTCTACTGACTCTTGGCACGTTTTTTCTTGTGGCTATAAAGACCAATGTTAGACTTGCAGGTCCTGCCACAGTGGTCACCTATGTACATGGTGTTACCTGGTATACATGGCATTAAGGGCTCCTGTACTGACAGGCTGTTTCCTTCGGTCATGTTTCTGTTGTAATTTGAGTGACCATTTCTCATCACCATGTTGGATACCATGATTGAGATGGGAGACTTTGTTCTGTCTCCAGCCAAGGCCTGCCAAAGGCTTGGGTCAATTCTAAAAGCTTTCAAATCCTGCTTGCAGACATTGCTGAAGTGTAGTTTGGGGTGTCCTACTCCTCTGCCCATCTGCAACTTGCCCATACTGGATTGTTGACTCTGGATTTAGGACCCAGATGCCTTGTTCTGGGATGGGGAACTTACCCTCAGACTGACCATGACCTTTCCATTTGACAATCGGCAAATTTGTTGATACACAGTGATACCAGAAAAAAAACAATACAAGCAATCAAGCAATTCTATATATCTACCAATTCTAGGGCTGTAATCACAGTCAGGAAATGTCTGGCCAGGATGCAAGTTTCACTCTAAGGCTCTGTGGAAGAGCCCCGACCCCAGAGAGCCCCGGGACGTATCAGGCCCGCCGGAGCACGCCTGACCCACACCGGCAGCGCAGGGGCGCGAGACGCAAAGATCGTGACACGGCCGGAACAGGGGCTGGGAACTCGGAAGGCAATCTCCACGCGGGCTTGGCAGCCCGCGCCTTAATTAACTTTACCAGGTGCGGCGAGGAGTGGGCAGATTTAAAAGCGGTGCCAGCATGCAGCAACGGGGACCGGAAGGAGCTGGAGGAGGAAGAGGAGCTTCATGGCAGGGGAACGGCAGCGTGGTGGATGTCGGACCCCCGCCCGGTGAGGACCTTCTGGAGCCGGGTAGGGCCCCCGCGGGCAAGCCACCAGGGGTGGAAGGCCCTCGGGACCGCTGATCGAGTTGTGGACATGGGGAGTGCAGGAGCTCCCCTCCCGAACCACAGACAGAGCGGCCTGTAGCCAGAGGCAGCGGAGGCGGGCTGAGCCGGGAGGAGCAGTCCCAGAGCCGGAACTCTGGCGGGAGCAGTGGGCCCTGGCTGCGTATAAGAAACCCCAGAGGGGAAATCACCGATCGACCCAGGGTCGCTAAAAAGACTCTGCACCAATCCAGGGACTCCCTAACCTCGCAGGGGTAAAGGGGAGCAGTACTGGACGGATTTTACGGAGCCCCGGGCAGGGGTGTAGGGGAGGCAGGAGCCCTCGAGGACCCCATACCAGACTGGACCAGGGTCCCCGTTCTGGATGGGTGCATGCCAAGGGACGCTGAACCAATATCATCAAAGTCATGACAGGCGGCGCGGCAGAGCTTATCCAGAGCAGGCCACCACTAGGACGTAAGGAGGGGCAAGACCCCATAACGACCCACGGGTGCTGGAGTCGCACCCTCACAGGGGGGGACCCGTGGACAATTTGGTGCATTGGCTGGGAATCGGCGACGGCCAGTGAAGCACGTGGCAGCACCACGATGGACCAGCAGGCAGCCGCACACATCGGCAACCCAATGCAACAGCTGCTTGGTGTGGTCATGCAGCTGTTGCAGCAACAGGCGGCGAGGCAGGCCACCTGGCAGGAGCATTGGGCGCAGCAGCAAATGGGAGCAGCCCAGGGAAACGTCGAGTGGTGGATGCCCAAGATGACACCCGACGATGACCCGGAGGCGTTTCTTGAAATATTTGAGAGGGCTGCTGTGGCGGCCGGACTAGATAAGGCAAAATGGGCTGGTCAGCTAGGCGTACTGTTGATTGGCCAGGCCCAGGTGGCCTATCGGGCCATGACAAGAAGTGATGCGACAGATTATGAGAAGGTGAAGGGGGAGATTCTGTGCAGGCTGGATATCATGCTGGAGCAGCAGTGGCAGGCCTTTTGGGCCAAGAAGCCAGCGGAGGTAAGAACCCCCCATATATTGTGGCAAACGCTGGCAGATTTGTTAAGCCCTTTGTAGTTACCTGGAGGGTAGTGCCGGTAGACTATGAAATTGCACACCCCAGGGCTCGGAGGGAATGCCAGATCTTCCACATAAACCTGTTAAAGGAGTGGAACGAACCAGAGGGGCTCTGGGTGGTGCCAAGTGCAGAGCCGGGCGAAATCCCGATAGGGGCGCACCTCACGCTGACCCAGTGGCGTCAGCTGACGAAGCTAGTAGTTGAATTCCGAGATGTCTTTACCGAGCGTCCCAGGATGGCACGAGGCATAGAGCACCAGATAGTCACCCAGGAGGGGCGAGTAGTGAGAGAGAGATGGCGACGCATCCCTTACCATAAGCGCCCGATGATTGAAAAGGAAATCAAGACAATGCTGGAACTAGGGATCATAACCCCTTCGCGAAGTCCCTGGCGCAGCCCAATCGTCCCAGTGGAGAAGCCAGACGGCAGCCTTCGGTTGCGTATCGATTTCTGGAGGCTGAACGAGATAACGCAGTTCGATGCATTCCCGATGCCGCACATCAGTGAACTCGTAGAAGGCATCGGTCAGGCCAGATATATCTCAACACTCAATCTATCAAAGGAGTATTGGCAAATTCCATTGCAGAAGGAAGATCAGAGCAAGACAGCCTTCGGAACACCGTGGGGCCTATTTGAATTTAAACGCATGCCCTTCGGGCTCAACGGAGCGGCCGCTACATTCCAGAGGCTCATGGAAGAGGTCCTGGCACCCCACCAACAGTATGCCGCCGCCTATATAGATGACATCATTATATACATGGCTACCTGGGAGCAACACCTGCGGGCGCTAGGAGCTGTCCTGTTGGAGCTGAGGAGCGTAGGCCTCACGGCCAACCCAAAAAAATGTGCATTGGGGAAGCAGGAAACCAAGTATCTCAGGTTCCTAGTCAGACAGGGTCGGGTACGGCCCTTGAAGAATAAAGTGGCAGCCATCCGGGAATATAAGGAGCCCACCATGAAGAGGCAGATGCGGGCATTTTTAGGATTGGCAAGCTACTACCGCCGCTTTATCCCCCACTTCGCGGAGATCGCAGCACCGCTAGTCGAAACCATCAAAGGCCGGCGAGCAGGGGTAGTGGACTGGACCCTCCCACGTCGAAGGGCCTTTGCGGAGGTAAGGCGAACCTTGTGCCAAGACGTGGTCCTACACACGCCCGATTTTTCTCTCCCATTCACCTTGCAGACAGACGCATCGGCAACGGCGCTGGGGGCCGTCCTCTCACAAGAAGTGGACGGGATGGAGCGACCCGTGGCCTACGCTAGTAGGAAGTTGCATGACCCAGAGACCAGGTACTCTACCATCGAATGCAAATGCTTGGCCATAAAGTGGGGGGTGGAGTATTTCCACTATTACCTACTGGGCCGTGAGTTTAGACTGGTGACGGACCACGCGCCCCTGAGGTGGCTACACACCACAAAAATGGACGATGCACAGATTATGCGGTGGGCTCTGGCCTTGCAACCGTACTGTTTCACAGTAGCTTACAGGCCGGGCAGGGCCAATACTGTAGCAGACTTCTTATCCCGATGTGGAGAGGACACAGGAAGCGGAGGTCGGGAGTCTATAGATAAAGGTGAAGACATAGGAAGAGCACCTGGCGGCGTCTTAAGGGGCGGGGGTGTGTGGAAGAGCCCCGACCCCAGAGAGCCTCGGGATGTACCAGGCCGGCCGGAGCATGCCCGGCCCGCGCCGGCAGCGCAGGGGCGCGGGACACGAAGATTGCGACACGGCCGGAACAGGGGCTGGGAACTCGGAAGGCAATCTCCGCGCGGGCTTCGCAGCCCGCACCTTAATTAACTTTACCAGGTGTGGTGAGGAGTGGGCGGGTTTAAAAGCGGCGCCGGCACACAGCAACGGGGGCCGGAAGGAGCCGGAGGAGGAGGAGCTTCACGGCAGGGGAATGGCAGCGTGGCGGATGTCGGACCTGCACCCAGTGAGGACCTTCTGGAGCCGGGTAGGGCCCCCGTGGGCAAGCCGCCAGGGGTGGAAGGCCCTCGGGGCCGCTGATCGAGTTGTGGATGTGGGGAGTGCGGGAGCTCCCCTCCTGAACCACAGACAGAGTGGCCTGTAGCCAGAGGCAGCGGAGGCGGGCTGAGCCGGGAGGAGCGGTCCCGGAGCCGGAACTCTGGCGGGAGCAGTGGGCCCTGGCTGCGTATAAGAAACCCCGGAGGGGAAATCACCGATTGACCCAGGGTCGCTAAAAAGACTCTGCACCAAACCAGGGACTCCCTAACCTCACAGGGGTAAAGGGGAGCAGTACTGGACGGACTTTACGGAGGCCCGGGTGAGGGTGTAGGGGAGGCAGAAGCCCTCGAGGACCCCATACCGGACTGGACCAGGGTCCCCGTTCTGGATGGGTGCACGCCAAGGGACACTGAACCAATACCATCAAAGTCGTGGCAGGTGGACTTGGCGGGAGCTTATCCAGAGTGGGCCACCACTAGGACAAGACCCCATAACGACCCACGGGTGCTGGATTCTCACCCTCACGGTGGGGTGGGAACCCATGGACAGGCTCTGTCTTAGAAGTCAGAAATCAGCATGTCTGCAGCCTGGAGGTGGGAAACCAAGGATTGCCCTTCTCCCCTTCCCCCCCAGTGGGGTGGATGAGATGGGCTGATGGTGTCCCCTCTGTCCATGGTGGCCTGAGGGACCACTCCTAGGGGACAGGGACCCTCTCGTGGAGAAGTATGAGGTGGAGGAGTACCTGGGCCCTTTGTTACTCTCAAGTCTCTGCTTTTGTATTTTACTTCCCTCCTGATGACGCCTGATGACTCTTCAACCATAGCTGTTGCTGATTGGTCTCTGTGTGTTTGTCACACTGTCCATGTTCTGTTTTCATCAGCATATTCCAAGCCCGTCAAATGCACATGTACTAATTAGGTCAGTTCCCCCAAAACTGGGACTCAGGCCCCCCTGCTCTAAAGCAGGGCTTTGTTTGCTGGTGCCACCTTATCTCATGTTATGCAACTGTGCGGTACATGTCACCAGTTTCTCAAAATATGTCCTTGTTTGTTAGACAGTGTGTCTGCTTCTGAAGGCTGAGAAAACTGTTTGCAACCCAGGCTTTTAGAAATCAGTCAACCCCTGCTGCCCATCCTGAGCCATTCTAAGCTTTATATATTAACCAAAAAACAAACCTTTAAATACCATTTTCAAGCCACCAGATGTCCTTCAGGGTGCACCTATTTTCCATCCTGTGAAGATGGCTAAGCCAGAGTAGGCAGTGCTATTTGAGTAGTGCAGTGATGATTGGCAGGTTGGCTTTGGCAATGACCTCTGTGTTGGTGATTCTGTCTTGTCACTTGATGTCAAGGATGTGTCATATACAGCATAGGTGGAAGCTGTTCAGCTTTTTTTCTGGATATGCATATGTTGACCATGTCTCACTGCTAGATATAAGGACACTGAGGATGCAGGCTTTGTACACAAGCAGCTTCGTTTTGATTGTGAGTTTTGTATTGTTCCAGACTGATTTGGAGAGCTTACTGATAGTGGTAGCTGCCTTTGCAATGTGCACATTTAGCTCTTTATCCAGTGATACATTGTCTCTCACTGTGGATCCAAGGTAGCAGAACTTGTTCACTGCCTCTAAAGGTGTTGTCCAGGCTGATAGATGATGACTGGTTGAATGCCCTGTCCTAGGACCACAGTCTTCTTGATGCTGATGGTTAGGGTAAACATCCTGCAAGCATGGGAGAGGCAATTCATGAGTATTTGTAGTTGGCCTTCTTCATGGGCACTCAGTGCAGCACTTGATACAAGATTGAATAAAATTAAAATTGAAAATAATTAGTGATGGGCAGATCTTTTGGTAAAGAAATTCAGTTTGAATTTTCTGAGACTAGCTCCTTCCTTATCAGATTCCCAGCCCTTCCTTCCTTCCTTCCTTCCTCAGTCTGAGCACCCGGGCAGGCTCAGTGTCAAACTGTGACTCCCAGCTTGTGCTGTGCCCTGGGCCCTCACCAGGCTGCTTTTTGCTTTTTTCTTTGTGTGAGAAGTTGAAGGTGTTGCCACGTATATGATTGAATAGAGCAGGGTAGGAATCATTTGTTTATAGAGGGCTTTGATCTGTATGACCGTGTGGCCAGTGTCCCAAATTCATAATGGCATGTTAGGCAGGATGTGTAATACAGCGGAGGTGTCTGTCACAGTGTGATGTTATGAATGTAATGACATGGAGCTCTTTGTTTGATAACAATTTATTTGTCTTTGCTTTGTATATTGGACCTGGACCCCAGAGGAGCCAACTTTTTGTACTTTTTGATCCCTTGAATAAAGTAGTTAAAAATCAAGAGTCCTTCTTTCCTTCTGCTGGAAATAACTTGTCTTTTTATTGTTTTAATATTGCTGCTTCTAGTCCTTATCTATCACAGAAAAAGCAAAGGTGCACAAGAATAAAGCTTCTTTTGAATGTAAGTACAGTTTGGGGATTAATTTAGCTCATGATGTTAGTGATGGATCAGGTGAGCTCTGTGTTTATCCTCATTGTTCTTATAGAAGTCAGGGTAGAGTTGCACCTTACAAAGCGTGTCTACACATCACCCTATGGCAATGTAGCAGAGAAATCTAATCATGTGCCACTCACAGCACAGTACAGGCAGTTACTGTACAGTGCTCTAGTGCTTCTGAAAGGGAACACTAAAGCACAGCGCTGTAGCAATGTCACCATACGGTGAAGTTTAGACATGCCCATAGACTACCAGAATCAGAGATGTGTGAGATTTCATGAGGCACACTTCTGCAAAGTGAACTATTGCTCATGAAAGCTTATGAATCTCTGATTCATTTGTCTATAAGGTGAAACTCTCCCTTGCCTTTTGCCTGATTTGGACTAAAACAGCTAACTATCTTCTTCTGTTATAGAGGATATGTCAGCTTTAGATGTGTGTTTCAGCTATTATTTTTCCATTTTCTTTTTAAATTACATATAATGGTTTGAATTGGATATATTCCAATATGTTCCACAGACCCTGGGAAATTTCTTTTACATTTAAGGACCTACATTTATATCTGAGTTTCTACGAGGACCTGGTTACAGTGTTTGGTGGCAGGGCCTGCTTAGTTTTGCAGCAGTTTCAGCAGTCCCCAAAATGACCTATAAACCATACAAGTTCACACTTGTTTGCCTATTATATTATAGTTGAATACAGGGAGTTTGAGGTTGTTTTCTAGGGCTGGGGCTAGAGCTAGATGTTACACTTAATGCACTTTAAATGCACATAAACTGCTTTACAGCCATAACAGAACAAATGTTCATGGCACATAAAGAGCTTTAAAAATGGTGGATCCCACTCTAAATTAACCTGGCATGGATGTGTACTAACCTAAAGCACTTTCTGTTAGAGGACTTTATCAAATGTCTGCACCAGATCCCGTTGAGGGTGATCTTAGAGAGCAGTTGCCACCATCCCAGGCAGTGTCCCACAAGGCTCTGCTCTAGCCTTGGGCAGAGCTTATTTCCTCTGCCTGAGCACTGGTCTGGGCCACTGAGTCTGTGAAAGCCTCCAATCCCAGCCCCATGTGCAGCATGGCAACAGGTGGTGGTGAAGTGGGGTTCTTTCCCTGCAGCTACCCAAGCTCCATGGTGCACCACAGCCCAGTCAGGATGCAAGCAAAGGATTCTGGGGTCGGTGTATCCCTAGCTGGGCTATGCTGCAGCTATCAAGAGGCTGCGGGGGGGGGGAATCCCCCCTGCACAGTCCCAGAGTTGGAGGCGGGGAGGGGCTTGTGGCAGGGGGATTCTGTTTCCCTCTTTCTTCCAGCCACTGGTGACAGTCACCAACTGGTGGAGGTGGGGTAGGGCTGGGGAGAGGGGCTGCTCTGGCAGCCTCCTGGGAGGCATGCTGGAGCACCCCCAGTTACCAGTGAAGGTAGGCTGTGAGCCCCCCACCACTGAACAGCAAATGTCTGTTCAGTTGGCTCCTGCTTTAACTTATCACACTTTGAATAAAGCATTATATTTTAGAGCACTTCTGCCAGGGACTTTTTGAACACCTTTACATAGTCTAGGTGTTTCTTGGGTGCAGATGTCTACTTCCTGCATTTCCTCTGCTTTAAAAGAAGACAGTATATCAGGGATTTATTACAAGTTCTTTGTCCTGCACATCACCAGCCTTACTTCTGGCAGAGGATGGATTATTAGATTCACTTTTTTGTCAAATTATTTTATTTGATGTTTTTAAGTGGATGCTAGTCTGAATTCACACAGGTTTTGCTAACATAACCTGCTTCAATTGGTTTATTTGCAATTTAGACTACGGTCTGGCATCATTGCAGCCCTACAGCATAGAGAAGGAATGAGCAGCACCAGTAGCTGGTGTTGGAAATCCCACTGCTACAGCAGGGAGAGTGAGAGTAATTGGTTTTCCTATATCCTATTGTATTTTGGGTATAATAGGTCTCCTTGGCTAGCTAATTTCATTGCTTCTGAAGGTACATCTTAAGGACCAAGAAATCAGAGAAGATGAGCAGATGTTTGCATTTATAGAGAAGGAGCTTGTATATAGGAAATGGGTAGTAAACTCTTAAATTGTGTGCTTGCAATCTAATAGTGTTCACCAGTCATCTATACAATCTCCTGGCTCAACCTGGAACAGTTTTCAGAAGCAAGCCTCATCGCATGCTCCTACTCAGATTGCTCTTGCACTCAATTGGGTGTTGACATCTGGAGGTTTCCACAGAGCCTCTTTGAGCCATCTTATGTGCTCAGTCGCTAGGCATGAGTGTAGCCAGAGCAGAAGCAAATGGGTAAGACTTGTTTTTTTGGTTGTTCAGGTGTGCTGTTGGGAGTTTTTCCAACATGGACTAGGTACAGATGTTACACTTAACAAGTGTTAAGCGTACAGAAAGCACTTTAAAGCCATAACAGAACAGACAATCATGGCATTTAAAGCAGTTTAAAATTGGTGGATCATGCTCTAAATTAATCTTCGATGGATGTGCTATCAGACTAAAGTGCTTTAGGTTATGGTGATTTTTAAACATCTGTGCCACATCCATTGTGCATTGTTAGACAGCATTCACTAGCACCCCCTGGGCCTCTCACAGGGTGGTGTGCTTGCTTCGAGCAGATCTTGTCTGCTCTGCCCATTCCAGGCCTGCCTGGCCCGGCCCCCTTGGCTGGCACTGACCCAAGTCAGTTACAGCTTCTGATCCCGGCCAGCTGTGAGCTGCAGTCTGGCTGGGGGGAGCTGGGTTTGGGGGTGGGAAGCAGGATTTCTGTCCCTGAAACCACCCCAACTTAACAGCATACACAGTCCATCCAGGAGACTGCTTTCTCCCAGCTGCAGCCAGCAACAACAGCATGAGTTCTTTGCTCCACTTTTTACCATGACAGGAGCTGTGGCAGGGGATGGAAAAGGAGCTTCTTTGCCATGGGGGATCCTGTCCTGGCCCAACCAAGATGCCAACCAACAAGCGGGGGGGGGGAGCTTCCTGGCACAGGGGCTCTTTTTCCAATCCCCTCCAGAGTTACCTAGAACAGTGAAAAGTGGTGCTGGGAACTCAGCCTGCCATTACTGGCTGCATCTGGGGAAAGGAGCCCTGCTGCTGGACAGGTCCTCCTCAACTTCCTGGCTCAGGGCTTTGCTGGGGGCTGGGCCAGGCCCCCACAGCAGAGGGGCTCCTTTCCCCAAGCTACAGATAGAAGTGACAGCACAAGTTCCTGGTGCTTCTTTTTTCTGCACTGGGAACTCTGGTGAGGTGGATGGTGGAAAAAAAGCCTCCTGGCAGTGCAGACCCAACCTTGCCCCCACCAAGACTCAAGATGGGAATCTGGGAGGCAGGGACTGCTCAGGGGAGGGGGCTTCTTTCCACCCCTCCTCCCCATTTCTTGGTGCCATGAAAAGTGGTGCAGTGAACTTGTGCTGCTGCTGCTGGCTGCAACTGGGGGAAGGGAACCCCCCTGCCATGATACTCACCCCACAGCTTGCTGGCAGGGTCTGGGGGGCTGGCCTTAGTCTGCCTGGCAGGGGAAGATCCCTTCCCTACCTCCTTCCCTCCAGCCACTGCTGACAGATAGGTAGTCACCGAGGCCTCCATGCTACCTGCCTGATGCTGGGGTCTGGTGCCTCTTCCATTGAAGCCATGCCCGTGGCCCACACTGGCTTGTGGATGGAGGGCTGGCACAGGAAAGTGGATCCCCCTCTTCCACATCCCCCGCCACCTCTGCCCTTCTGCCTCCCTGATTCTGTTCACCAGCACCATCATCCAGTGATTGAGGGTTTTGCTGCTGCAGATGCACCCCTTTCCCCATACCTGCCAGCACGTGGACCGTACTGAACTGCAACGGATCCAGTGTTTTTTGATGTCTTCCTTCAGCCAGTTCACCAGTGCCTGCACCTCTGGTGAAAGCGGCTTGCCACAGCCAGGATCACTGAGCCCCTGGAACTTCTTCATTTGGTTCTAAAGCTCCTTCACTATGAGTATCACCTGGCTAAGGAGGGCATCACTAGCACTGAGGCTCTTGGTGGCCTTGAAGAGTTGCTTAAGGACTACCGAGATCTGGGAGATGGTATCCCACTCAGTTTTGTTAAGGGGCTGCTGATCACAATCTACTCGACCAAGGCCATCTCGTGGATGGCTTTCTGTTGTTCCACCAGCCTTTCCAGCATCAGGTATGTGGATTTCCACAGAGTCTCTGTATCCTACATGATTTTGTGCTTTGGGATGCTCAGCTCTGCCTGTTTCTCCTGTAGCATCTTGACCCCTTAGGCTCTGGTGAAGTATCCCACCACCTTCCTGCATCTTGAAATGAGCTGCCCAGTAATAGTAGTGATGGTATCATCACTGGCAGCTCTGTCCCCTTCCAAGACATCCCAGATTATGAGGTGAAACTTGTGTGCCACACAGCAGATGCCAACAAAGTTGTCTGCATGCACCACCTTGACTATATTGGCCCCATTGTTGGTGACCATGAACCCATGGATGAGCTCACCTGCCAAATGAGCCACCCCTGCACCATGTGGTTCATGGCCACTATGATCTCCCTTGCTGTGTGGAACTCATCCATCACCTCCACTTGAAGGAGAGCCCACTGATGCCCTAACTGATTGCACCAGTTCCCTGTGAGGGAGAGGTAGGCATGAACTCCACCCCAGCTGCTCCAGATATCCAAGATGAAGTGCTACATGTGGACCTGGCTTATGCAGCTTCTCTCTCAAGTGCTCCCTGCATACTTCATACAGGAAGGGCACCACCATCCTGTTAAAGGTGGTGTGTGCCAGCACTTGGAAAGAAGGGGCCATGAGCGTCATGAGTCACCTGAACCTTGGACGCTCAACTAAGGAAAGGGGCTGGCCATCCAGAGCAAGCATCTCCCCAATGCTCTGGGTGACCTTGCTTGCCTTGGGAACGTGACCCCTTTTGTCTCCACTGTCCCCCCACTGCTCCAGGGTGGCCTGCCTTTGCTTCTTGGGGACAGGGGCTTTGGAGTGAAAGGAGGGCTTCTTTTTGGGCACACTTTCACTGGTGCCAGGCTGAGGAGGAACAAGGGCAAGGGGGTGCTGCCTCCTGAGATGCAGTAGTATCGCCATGGTGGTGAAGTGTTTCACCTCCTTGTCCCAGCTGATCTGCCTGTGGCAGTGCTGGCAGGTAGCATACCTGGGATCATCTGCCAACTCAAAATGATCCCACACTAAACTACCCCCTGCACTTCTGGGTTGAGCGTGGGGATTCTGCCTTATCCCTCTCCTCAGCAGCCAGAGGCACAACAACAGGGCAAGCTTAGCCACCTGCCCCAACAGCCTTCTCCAAAGTGCCTTCCAGAAAAGGAGACCTGCCTGTAGGGGAACTTTGAGGGGTGAGGAGCACAAACTCAGATTCCCGCTCCTTCCCCAGAACTTCCTTAGCTATGACATTCAGCTCCTCTGCTTCCAGATCCACCTCCTCCTTGACATTGGGAGGCTCATGCTGGGAGGTGAAATTGAGGTGGAAGAGACAGTCACGCTGGTGCTGGTGGCTATTTCTGGTGTTAATGGAGGTGGTGCAGGGACAGGTAGTGTTCCCAACTCCTTGCTCCTACTGGCAGCAGAAGACTCATCACTGCCAGGAAAGAGAGTTCATCTATGTTTTGTGGGGGAGGGACTTGCAGCTCTTTCTCAACCCCCTCTAGCCCCTATCCCTTCCCTGCCAGAAGACCTGGCACCTGCCTTTCCAGCATGCTTCCAGTTTGCTGTGCTGGAAAATGTGTGTGTATATGTAATCCTACCTACCACATGGGACATCTGGGTTCAAGTCCCAGGTGAGGTGACTTGGGGTGAGTGAGATAACAAGAAGCATATCTTGTATATGTTTAAAATGTGTGTGTATGTAATATATCTTGTATCTATATATGTGCTTTCCTGCACAGTGATGGATGGCACACTGTCAGGGAAAACAGCTTTCTTTTAAAAAGTGGGTGGTGGGGGGGAATAACAAAAACAAATAAGAGGATTTTGGGGGAAGAATAAGTTGAAAGGAATGAATTTGATAGGGATAAGTAGCGGGATTCTAGGCAAGGGTAATTAGTAAGGTACATCCAATCTTTTCCAAGAAGAGAGACTAGCAGGAGATTGACTAGGAAGCCAGTACCTTTCACACGCTGTTGCTTCCAGACAGATAGCTCACAAAGGGGAGAGAAAGGCTTCATACATAACCTTATAGCTGTTTCTATGTCCCACCCCCAGAGCACTGTGATTGGAAGGGAACTCGGGGAAAGATCACAGTCACTGGCCAGCTACAGATGTCAATTTCAAAGCAGTCTTTCTCTCTCTTTTACCCTGCCCCTTCTCAGTTTTTTTCCCCACAAGACCACATTCCAAACTGCCAAATCTTTTCTGAATCTTTTCTGAATCAATTCAGATGCTTCAAATCAATGTGGAGCTTTTAATGGGTCACCCAATTCAATTCAGCTTCAATGATTTGGCCACCGAATCAGATTGAACCTTCTCTGAATTGAATCAGTGACTAAAGGTTCACACACCCCTAGTAATTACCATGCTCCAGCTGACTTCAGCATCACATGTATCAGTGTCCCCACACTGAGAAATGGCACTGGTGGTGCTTTAACTAAAACTTGTTCAACAAGCTTTAGTTAAAGCTCCCCCAACACCATTCTTCAGCAAGGGGATGCTGATGCATGTGACACTCTGGAAGCTTTAATTAGAGCAGCTCTCAGAGTCACTCTAATTAAAGGACCTCTCACCCCACTCCTGAAGCATGCCTATAAACATCCATAGTTAGCTGCAGCCGCATCCCTGTGGTTTCTTGTGCAAAAACCAAAATGTACCCACTGACATCTTTAAATCAATGATGGTTGATGACAGGGAAGGTATGAAGGGATGGATTGCACCAAATATGCCCAGTACATATACTCTACCTATAAAGCAGAGGTATCCAAACCATTTGGCCCCCTTGGTCCAGACCCAGGCTGTGGGGCTTCTTGCAGACCAAAAGACCTTTCTCTGGTGGTGGTGCAGCTTCTACAGTTGGTGTGGCTTTGGAACCTTGGGGTGGGGGTGGAAACTATACCCTCCCTTTTCTTCCCCTGCCATCTTTTTTTTAGTCACCTATAGTATCTGAAGACCCCAAATTTGGTGGTGGGCAAAGTGGGGGGTGAGGGTAGTGAGCAGCCTCAGTGTTCACCCCTATGTTTAGTGGTTCTGGTAGCTGTGCTGACCAGCCTGATGGACCACCATTTAACCACTTGCAGGCTGCCCACTGGACAGCCCAGCTCTAAACTATCTAGTACTGCCACGGTTGGAGACAAGATACTGGACTGGATGGCCAAAGGTTAACCCAAGTCAAGATTTGTTTTGCTGAAACTTTAAATTAGGCATGTTTTAATGAAAAGGATTATGTAGCTTTAATTTTAAGCTTTGATTTTTTTTCTCGCCTCCCAATGTGCATGCTATTCATAACTTTTCTTAATGTAAGAAAAGGCTATATATACTAAGCACTTTCAGATGTAGAAAATCTTTTGTGCAGAAACATATGTAAAGCTAATGTAAAAAGTTTGCATTACATAATTTTTTCCCCCAAATAATTGCTTTTGCAATTACTTTTCAGGCTTTGTAAAACACTTACTGACACACAAGAAAAATATAGGATGCTTGACTATGGGGGAAAAAGCATGGAGTACAAACAACAAGGAGAAATGAGTGGAAGTAATTTATTTTACAGATAATTGTGCAGTAATTTATTTCAACGAGCAGTTTCTCTTCTATAAAATGTCTGTATAATTCCTTAGATTTGGTAATTTATGACTTTGCATCAATAGTAATCAACATTTTCAATAAAACATGTTTGAATTCTCCTCCTATTGTAGAAAACAGACATTGTATTTTATTCCAAATAATAGCTTCTTTTGTCCTTTACAGAGGAGAGAACAGAAATTAAACTATATTTTCAACACTGAATATCACACAAGGTAAATGTTCTTCTTTCATGCTTAAGAAGAAAACATTCAGATTTTCTGAAGAAATTAAACTAAGACAGATTTATATTTTTATATTTTTGTATGGTGGCAAACCCCTATGGCACAGGACGTTGTTGCCCACTTTCCACTTTAGTCCTGTTACAGTTCTAGTGGCTTGAAAGTAAAGGATGTTTCCAATATGGTAGTAATGTAGTAGTAATAATTTTACAAACCATTCCTTTCCAGTAAGAATATATGTAAAAAGCACAAAACATTTTTTCTTTGAATGGGTGGTTATTTTAAAGAAATATTTCTTGCAAAGTAATTCACTAATGTGGCATTTCTATATTTTATGTAGTATTTCCATAAATTTATTTCATTCTCAGAATTCTTTTTTATTTGTTTGTTTCTTTCTCATTCACTAGTTTAAATCAGAAAGACAAATTTGGTATTGCTCCAAGTATCTTTTAAAACATATTTTTTACAACTAATTTTATACAGTAAATTTTATCAGGGTTACACTTACATATGTGAGGAATATATATCAGTTTTAACCCAATGGGCTTATTAAGTAAAATTCTGCTTCTAGAGAGTAGCATTAAATTAATTGAGATACTCTATAAGATTTTTTTCATGTAAATCACTAAATATTTGTGTAAATATTTTTTGTGATATTTGTACATAAACCTCTTGTGGGCTTTTTTTTATATAATGTTCATAGAAATAAGTTTGAGATTACCCATCTAAACAGAAATTAAAATATCCAGAAGGAACTTCAGTAATTTTATCACCAGCATCATATTGAAAAAAAACCCCCGTTGGTTTGTTATTCAGCATACAAAGTAAAGGCCAAAATGAACAAGTTCAATGTGTTGTTGTCCTTTGTGAGTGAAGACAACTACATCCAGTTGGATGGCAGGGGAGAAAAGGAGGGGAAAAATGGGAGGAACTAAGAAAAAGGCGATTAAAAGGAAAAAGGAGACAAAAAGAGAAAAGAAAGAACAAGGAGGGGGATAGGGACAAGTTTGCATGGGTGCATAGGCTTATAAGCCCAATCTTTGCCTTGAAAAGTCTGCTGCAGCAGGGGCAGGAGAGCAATGAGAACTGGGTATGGGAGATATTCATTTTCCTGGTCATGCATTTCTTCATTGCTTCTGCCGCGTGTTGCTGTTCAAAGGCCAGTGCTCCGTTCTGGATTGATGACCTCCAGGATGGATGGTCATGTGCAATTTGCTCCCATGACCCTGAATCAATGCCAAAACTCTTTAGCTACTGCTTCTTGTGCCAGGTACTGCTTCTTTGGTGCGATGCGTTTGATAGTTCACTGTGGAAGATTTTCTTTGGCAGGTGAGTGTTGGGCATTCTTGAAAGGTGGCCGGCCCATCTCAGCTGTGCCACTTTCATGTAGAGTATGAATACTGGGGAGAGCTGATCTTCTGAGCACCTCAGTGTCCAGGATCTTGTCCTGCCACTTTTTAGTATCTTTTACAGGCAGCACAGGTGGAAGTGCTTTTAGTTTCTTGGAATGATGCTGGTAGATGGTCCAAGTTTCTCAGGCTTAAAGGAGGATTGGGAGAATGATGGCTTTGTAGACCTTCAGTTTCGTTGACATTCTGATGTCTCTGCAGTCCCAGACTGAATTATGGTGCCTGCTGAAGGCCATGCTGGCTTTTGCTAGTTGCACATTGACCTATCCATCATTGCGGACAGCATGAGAAAGTGTGCTGCCTAGATGGACAAACTTGTCGACCACTGACAGTTGTTGACCTTTAACTAAGACATGTAGTTTTCAGGGTATTGTGCCAGGTGCAGGTTGGAACATCACTTCGGTCTTCTTCATGTTGATAATGAATCTGAAGCTGTCACAGGCTGACAAGAGTAGGTCAATGGACTGTTGCTTGTCAGTCTGTGAGCCTGTGCCTAACACACAGTCGTCAGTGAAGAGGAAGCCATAGAAAATGTCTCTCTGGACTTTGGAGCTCGCTCAGAGCCTCCGCTGGTTGAAGATGTCTCTGTCAAAATGGTACCTGATCCCCATGCCAAGGTCATTATCTTGGAAAGCATCCAACAGCATGGTAGAAAATACCATGCTGAAGATGGTAGGTACAAGCACACAGCCCTGCTTGACCCAGTTTGTGACCGGAAAGGAGTCAGAGCATTCATCATTTGCAAGGACACATGCCATCATGCCATCACAGAACTGTCAAACCATGTTGATAAATTTTCTGGGGCATCCATCTTCATGATTTCCCAGAGGCCTTCACAGTTCACCATGTCAAAGGCTTTGACTAGATTGGTGAATGTGAAGAAAAGTTCAGCATTCTGTTCCTGGCACTTTTGTTGAAGCTGCCAGGCCACAAACACCATGTCGGTGGTTCTGCATCCTTTTCTGAAGCTGCATTGACTCTCAGGCAGTAGGTTGGTTAGATGGTCAGTCAGCCAGTTAAGGAAGACTCTCATGAGTACCTTGCTGGCAACTGAGAGGAGGGAGATATCCCTGTAATTATCACAGATTTGGTAATTTCCCTTCCTCTTGTACAGGTGGATGATGGAAGCATCGCTGAATTCTTGAGGGACTATCTCTTATGACCACATACTGCAGAAGATCTTGGTTAGTTTCTCTGTGAGGCTGTGATTCCACTGCAATCACATTGGCCCCAGGCACTTTGCCACTAGACAATTGCTGTATGGCCTTTTGGACTTTCGTGATTGCAGGTAGAGCTTCAAGCGAGGTATTGACGGCGATTTGAGACAGCTTGTGCATGGGGTCTATGTTGATGGCAGATATCTGATTGAGGACAATGCTGAAGTGTTCAGCCCATCTCTGAAGGATCTGGGCCTTGTCCGTTAGCAGTGTGGTCCTGTCAGGAGACGGCAGGGGGGAGGATCTGAGGACCTGTGGACTGTAGACGGCCTTTAGGGTATCAAAGAACTTTTTCATGTCATTTTGGTCAGCATAATGCTGGATCTCATTTGCTTTGTTCTTCATCCATGTGTACTGCATTCCTGCTTTCATTGAACTGTCTTCCATATTGAGCCATAGGTGTGTTGCACTGATGCAGACTTATCACAGAGGTATATTCTGTGGAGACATTTCTATTCCAGCAGCTGCTGTATCTTCTTGTCATCTTCATCAAACCAGTCTTGGTCCCAGGGTCTTGAGGTTGCAGAATGTATAGCTTCATGGAGCTGCTTCCAGTTGGCTTCATTGGAGAGCAATGTAGTGTGATGGTTCACAAGAGACAGCCTAATACTTTCATTTATCAGGCCTGCAGTGTTGAGGCGCTTTAGTCCACTTTATCCTTGAGGATGCCATCTCATTTGAATCATGATCTTTGGTGAGGAGATGAACAGTTGATGATCAGTCCAGTATTCAGTGCCACACATTGCTTTGGTTACATAGACATGACATCTGTCCCTCCTTTGGACAATGGCATAATAAATAAGATGCCTGTGCTTGGAACAGGGGTGCTTCCATGATATCTTCTTCTGGCTGGTGAGACAGAATACAGTTGTAACCAGGAGCTTATGTTCATCACATAAACTGAGCAGGAGAAGACCTTTTCTATCACAGCTTCTGATCCCATGCTTCCCAATGATGCCATCCAATGCTTGGCAGTCAGCACCAATCCTGCTGTTGAAGTCACCAAGGAGAATGAGACAGTCAGACTTCAGTACGGCAACAATCATGGAATGGAGGTCATTGTAGAACTGGTTCTTGACTTTGTCCGAGTTGGTCATGGCAGAGGTGTATGTACTGATGAGAGTGGTGCACTTTTTGGCAAGCAGGGAGAGCTTGAGCACCATCAGTCAGTCATTCACTCCCTTAGGCAGGTAGGTCAGCTTCCTGACAATGCTATTTTGTATAGCAAAGCCGACACCTGCTTCCCATTTGGCTTTGGTACCATGACCACTTCAAAAGTAAGCGTAGCCAGATTTTTCTTCTGTGAGCTGCTCTTCATCGGGTAGGCGAGTCTCACTAAGGGTAGCGATCTGGACATTGTATCTGCCCAGTTCTCTCCCAATGAGGGCAGTTCTCCTGTCAGGTCTGTTGTGTTTCTGTCGGTCAGTGTATGTACGTTCTGTGCACCCAGCTTGAGGAGAATTGATTTCTTTCCTTTTTGACCACTGTAGTTGAGTGCTGGTGAGGACCAGAGGAAGAGTCACTCAGGTGAGCACAACATACACTTTCTCTGGAGGTACTACCTCTCCCACACACCCTAAGTTCAATATAATGAACATGCAACACTGCTGACTGAAAGAAAGAACAAAAACACAGAAGGATTTAAAGATAGAAATTAGTTTGGGGTGTTCCCCTTATTTCCCATTATGAAGAGAGCAGGGAAAAGAGGGTAGGATCAATCAGACAGGGCAAGATATGGGAGGTAGAGCAGGGAAATGCACAGAAGAGCTCTGGCAGTGTAAATAAGAGTGGAAAAAGTTGTACTTGGAATACAGAGAATGAAGAAGGTATAAAGTATAAAGTGAAAGCAGAAAGACATCCATATAAATTGTGTCACAGTGTGGTCATGACAAAAAGTACTTTTTGCCACTTTATTGCAGCAGATGTCTATTAGCTTTATGGTGGGAGAGTTTATGCAACCTGGAGCTGCTCAAGCTCTCCAGTCATCCTGGGAAGGTGCTTTTGGGGCTTGAAGGGGTTGGCCCTGTATGTCCTCAGAATTCCTGTACAGGATGAGGCTCCTCAGCCTTGGGAGTGCCTTCCTGGCTTTCCCTGCTTCCAGAGACATGTCCCCAAGATCTCCAGGATATGTCTCTGGAAGCAGGGAAAATCAGGGTCCCTTGATTCCAGAGACACATCCCCAGCAATCTCCAGGGAAAATCTCTGGAAGTGGGGAACACATTGCCGATTCTCCCTCAGGATCAATCAGTGCGACAGCAAGGTGATGTGTTTTCCCAATTGAGAGGATCAGCAGTGCCAGGATGTGTAAAGAGAAGGGAGGAGGCTGCATTTTAAAGGAGACTCTGAAGGGTTTCAGGTGGTGGCTATATTCCATCAAAAGGAAGACTACACTATCCCAGAGATCCAATCACTGACAGGCCAACATTATGTGGCAGGCAAATTAAACGGGAAGATAGGGACTATACAAGGATTATTCAGACTTCACCTCAAGTTAAGGAGCAACAAGGAAAACTGTTGTCTGCTGGTGACAAGGACTTTCCAACTGGATGCACTCTCAGATGAGACTCAGTCTTTTATGGGATGAGTATGGCGTTTTGGTCAGAATACTTCAAACTTCTGTTGTGGGTTTAATAATTGAGACCCCGACTTTCTTGGAAAAATAATGAGTAATTATAGGAGCATAGAAAAGTAGTGTCAGGACATCAGGAAGGTTATCTTGTCCAGCTCCCTGGACAAGGCAGGATCTTCCCTAGCTAAACTATCTTAGTCCAAGTTTCTGTCTAACCTTGTCCTGAAATTTCCTAGATGGAAATTCCACAACTTCTCCAGGTAGCTTGGCCCTGTGCTTAACCATCCTCGTAGAACATTCTTCCTAATTTCCAACTGAAATTTCCTCTGCTGCAGTTTTGAAGCCATTGCTCCTAGTCCAGTCCCCTAAAGCCAAAGTCACATCCTTTTCAAAATTGCCTTCCAGGTATTTGAAGACTGCCATCAAATTTTCCCTCAATCTTCTCTTTTCCAGGCTAAATAATTCTAATTCATTCAGTCTTTAATCATAAATCACTTTTCCTAGGCCTTTAATAATTTTTGTCCCTTTTCATTGGACTCCTTCCAATCTCTCCACATCCATCTGTAAGTGTGGGGCCTAAACCTGGACACAGTACTTCAGGTGAGGACTCACCAGTTCGAAATAGAATAAAAGAATCCCTTCTTTAATTTTCAAGTGACTCTATTATTAAGACAAGCCAGTATATTGTTGGACATCCTTGCAATAAGAGCATGGTTTTGGTTCATATTCCACTTATGGTCTACTGTAGCCCCCAGGTTCGTGTCATACTAGCCAGTCATACCTCATTCTGTATTTGTGCATGCAATTATTCTGTCCCAAGTGAAGGACTTTGTACTTGTCCTGGTTGAATTTCATTTGGTTGATTGTGGACAATTTTTCCAGTCTACTCAAGTCATTCTGGCTCCTTGCCTTACCCTCTGGACTATCTGTAACTCAACCCAATGTGGTTTCATCTGCATGTTTGCTAAGTATCCATCCATCAAAATCATAATGATGAACAATACCAGACCCAGGACAGAACTCTGGGGAACCCCACTTGATACTTCCTCCCAGCTGGACATTGAAGCATCGATGAACACTTCTTGAGCACTACAATCCAACCAGTTATGTTGGATCCACCTCACAGTACTTTTATCTAGTCTGTATTTCCTTAGCTTGTTAATGAGAATGTCATGGTAGACAATGTTAAAAGCCTGCTAAAGTCAAGGTGTATCACATCCACCACTCCCCTCCTATCCACAGAACCCTTTCATCTTACCATCAGGGATCCAGATTTTGTTTCCCATAGAAAAAAACACGGACTTTTCCTTTTAACCAAGAAAAATGTAGATTTTCATTTTAATAGAGAAACACACAGGTTTTCCACTTTTTCAAAGAGTTCTCTCAAGCAAGCTTTAGGTACAGCACTCCCACTGCCATTTCTAAGCGTGGGGATGCTGAAACATGAGATACTGGAGTCTGCTGGAGTGCAGGAATTACCATGCTCCAGCAGACTCAATTAACCAAGTCTGCTCTGACATGCTGTAAATTACAACGTATCAGAGCAGACTCCCTGCTCATGAATAGGCACCTGATAGTCACAACTCTACCTGGGGAAAAAATTTAGGGTCATTTAAGGACACCACAGGACAATTACCCACCTTCTCCATTATGGTTAAATAAAAGTTAAGGTATGGCCACTACCTATATCAAAGCACTAAGGTCTTAAAAGGGTTTAGGAAGCATCCTTCTCACTTACTTTCCACAAACCAGAGAAATCTCCCTTTCTCAGTGGAGATAAAGAAAAATAGTACTATATAAGGTTGGTATGCAGTAGGAACTCTACTACCTGGTGTTAACTACAGATTTGTTATTCAAAATTTTTTGCACATGCTGCATTATTGTAGGTCAATTAGAACATTCACTTTATTTTTTAAATGTAGGAATAATAGAGATGTCATACCTGATTAGAACAGTGGTCAGTGCATCCCATTATTTTGATTATGACAAAAGCTAGTACCATATTATTCAATGGAAGGTAAAAGAAACATTTAGAGACTGAAATGAACTTGCCTTGGGGATAGGGGCAGTTTAGTTAGTGATTTATGCCCTTAAAATTGTGGGCTTAT
This sequence comes from Crocodylus siamensis, assembly GCF_052110815.1. NCBI lineage: Eukaryota > Metazoa > Chordata > Crocodylia > Crocodylidae > Crocodylus > Crocodylus siamensis. Next base: position 46,292,529 of record NC_143397.1, read on the forward strand.
TTTCCTTCTCTATAAAAATGCCTGTTGAATAAAACTGCAGAGATTCATATTATATGTATAAGGGTTTAATTTTCTCCTTAGCCTTCTGTGCAACTTGACCTCTGATATCCAGTGGCAATACATTTCAGAGATTAAATGTATATGTAAACATTTAACAGTTTAATTTGTTATATGTCCACCTGTTTTGCTTTATTAAAAAGGGTTTACCACCTGTTTACTTTCTGTTTTATACTGCAATTATATTGTGTTTTATTCATCAGCAGGGATCTGGGTTTTCTGTTTGTCACAGAGAAATATGGTAAAAGCTGGATTTTCTCATTTTGCGAAGAAAAACCTGGATTTTTCTCCTTTGAAGGAGAAAAGCGTGGGAAACAATGGGTTTCCCCATTCAGGCTGGCAGAGTTCTAGCCTGCAAAAGCATGGTGGTGGGGGAGGGGTTGTGGGACAAAAGCAGCAAGGCAGGGAGAACCATGTGCATGTGCATGCTTCCATAAGCTCATGGCTATCAACCAGCCTAGAGAACAGCTCCGCAAAGGTAATTTTGGCAGGGAGGGAGGGAGAGATGGAGGGAAGAAAGGGAATGAATTGGGTAGGGATGGAGCTGGCACTACTGCCCAGCCTGGGTGGTACATGGGGCTTGGGGCCTGAGGCCAGAATGTGCAGCCACAGGGCCCCAGTGGGGAATGGGATGGAGTTGTGGGTGGCTCAGCTGGGGCTGGTCTCCATGTCAATCCCAGACTTGAGCTTTTACAGTGCAGCTGCAGCTGGGGTCTCTATGGAGACCTGCCCCAGCCATGAGGGCAGGGGCTGCTGGGAAATGGAGTCTGACTGCCTGCTGGATTGGCCATTTTGCCCACCCCTGTGGTATCCAAATGTATTTGTGAAGACTGAGGTAAAAAAGGCATTGAATACTTCAGCCTTCTCTGCACGATCCATAACTAGAGACATTTTCTACATTGAGAAAATGTACTGCACAGCAGGACCTTTGGTCTCGCTCTGCTATGCCAGGCACCCCCCACTGCTGATTGGTCATGGAGCCCCAGCAGCCCTGCCACTAGCTGCTGGTTGGTCAGGAGGAAAAAAACATGGTTTTTAAAATTGCTGCAGTTTTTGCTTCCCAACCAATCAGCAGCAAACAATGGGGCTGCCAGGGCCCCTCAGCCAATCAGCAACAGGAGGCAAAAACTGCAGCATACTTTTGCCTCCCGGCCAATTAACAGCAAGCAGTAGGGCTATCAGGCCCCTCTGCCAATCAGCTATGGGGAGGAGGGGCCCTAGGACAGAAAGAGTAAAATTAAAGGAGCCACTCCACAGTGCACTTCTGCCACAATTTAGGTAGGTCCCTATCCTTGACTAGATTGCCTTTTTCATTCAATAAAGAACCTATGCTTTTTTTGGTTTTTCTCTTCCTCTTGACAGACTTGTAGAATTGCTTTTTTATTGCTTCTCTTGTCCCTTGCCAGTTGTATCTCAAATTGTATCTTGGCGTTCCTAATTTTCTCCCTGCATGCTCCTGCAGTACTCTTATTACTCTTTCTTAGTAATAGGATCAATTTTCCATGTTTTGTAGGATTTCTTCTTGAGTTTCAACTCATGGAAGAGATTCCTGTATAGCCAGACTGATTTCCTCTTGCACTTCCCATTCTTTAATTGGTAGTAGCTTCCTCCTGCACCCTTATAAAACCTCCTTAAAGTACAGCCAGATTTTGTATCCTGACAAAATGTATCACCATTGCCAAATCACATGCTGCCACTTGTAAAGGACTGTTGCCTTGCATGAGGCATTAATGTTGATGTTTTGCTATCTGTCAGCAGTGGTAAAACTACTTTTTTGGTGGTGTCATACCTAAGAATCAAGTCAAGATTCATGTCTAGTCCTATCCATGAACAGACAAATGCAATTCTTACCAACTTAGGGCTTTTTGCTCATTTACTCTATACTGGTGTGTTTGTTTCATCATTATTCTTTATTTCCTGGACTAATTTGATAATTACCCATACTAGATTTATATGGTGAACCAAGATCCACAATTTATAGAAAACTGCTACCAGCAGCAACCTCATACTCTGCCTGCTCCCTATCACTCCATAAATTAAATGCATCTATTATACTTACTGATACACATACTATTGTATAAACTATGTATTATTGTTTAGGACATCTAATTTACCTAAACACATAAGGAAGCTGCCTTGTGGATGTGTTAGCCATATTTATCATATGTACAGGTTGTCATAGCTGTATGTTCCCTCCACTGTTTATTTCTTGTTAGCACCAGTTAAGGTAACCAAATACAGTTCCCTGTTCCACAAAAAAGCAGACATTCAAGAAAATACACCCCAGCTTTTCACTACAGATCTTATATTATAAAAATTATATAAATAATAAATAAGCAATTATAAATGACAAAATAGGGCCAACTCCAAGTCTCTCTTCACCACTCTCTATAACATTAGCAAAATGAATCCAGACACTACAAATTCCTAAATAAATCCTACTTTGGGACGGGTTGGTGGCAGTATTGTTTCCCTATAGCTGGGAGCTTGGTGCTCCTACTACTTTAAGGGAAGGGAGGCTGCAAAAAAAGAAGGCTGCAGGTGAAGCGGAGGGAAATCAGGAGAGCCACATGACCCAAAAAGAGGCTGGGCTTGCAGAATATAATGCTAGAGCCTGAACTGGGCATGTGGTTTAGCCATGGGAGCCATGGAAGGAAGAACTTCTGAGCAGAAGGGCTGCAGTAAGGCTTTTGACTAACACCTGAGCTGGAGCAAGCAAGACAGGTGGTTTAGGCATTGAGACTGTAGGGGCAGTGGTGGAGGTTTCAACTGCCCTGGGAGTGGAGCCAAGGCCTGAGGAATCGGGGCCAAGGCTGAAGAACAGGGCTGTAGCTGAAGAGTGATGGGAACAGGCAGGGCCAGGGACCTGTGGCACTTGAAGGGTGAGAATGAGTAAGTATGGCCAGGGCTCCTGTAATCCAGAAGGGGCAGTGTCTGCTGGAGGTAGTGAGGCCTGAGACCAGGAAGGGCAGAGAATACAGTCCTGAACCCTGGAGGAGTTGGGAAAGAGTTGGGAGTACAGTTAAAGTGACAGAGGCTTTAGCTTAGGAAGGGAAGAGAATGCAGGACTATCCAAGAGAAGTTGAATTGTTCAAGGTAGAGAGGCTGGGATGGTTTAAAACACTGTGGCTGTAGCCCCAACAGTGGTGATGACTGTTTCAGGTTTAGATACCCACATTGACTGGAGTTGACACTGGGGCTAATGCCCCATTAATAAATGATTGACTGGCTAGGAGAATGGTGCTTAACACCTAATGATTGGTAACATCTGTGAAGCTTGGGCATGGCCAGACAGGGAGATGAGGAGACCACATAATTAGCCCTTAAGGTGATGAGCAGTGACAGCTCTAGTCAGGAGTATTAAATCTCATTTAGGGATCCCTGGGACAGCTTCCATTTTTTCTAATTACATCAAGGCATGGGAGGAGAGCTGAAGGGGAGATTGCCCAAAGAAAGTAGAGGTGCCAAGGGCTGAAGGGGGCACCAGGATGTCATGGTCACCCCAGAGCAGGACTTCACTACACTTCCCGTTGCTAAATTGCAGATATCATGTGGGTCAGTAGCTCAATTTTGAGCAGAAATTGGTGACTTGGAGTTGGATATTTTCTTAATGAAATTATTTTATTTGAGAAATATAATGTAGTCCTGCATCCTGATTAACAGTGTAACAAAGAACTTGCATTTTGCTGGTATTTCATGTAATATATCAGTCCCTTTTCCCAAGAAGCAATAGAATCTCTACATCTCTGAATTCTGGAGGTTTGTACATCTCTCCATAATTCATGCAATCTGAGACAATCTAGTTACTAGAACACATACTGTGGCACCTTTCCCCCTACAAGCAAATTCTGCATTGTTGTTGATATTTCTTGAACTATATGCTGGAAAAGGTGGTCCACCCATTAACTTTGTTTTTGTATACCTTGTCTTCAGTACCAAGAAAAGCTCTGTCATACTCCAGCTGAATATCCTGGCCACAAGACTACTGATTATATTAAAGTGGAGCACTCAGTTTTTTTCTCCAGTGTTGACCAGAACTAGCGTCCCTAAATTGAGAAATTTTTCTCCACAAAAGTTTTGTTAAAACTGGTAAATATCCACAGAAATGTTTTGGTTTATGAGTTGTACAGGAGGAAACCGGGCTGGCCACATATTTATCTTGAACTCTTATATGATATTTATCCATGTCAACAAATAGAAGTGTAAGTTTGCCTGTGATGGTATTGACTATGCAGAGCTGTTGCTTCAAAATCTTTTCAGAAATTCAGAATAGTTATCTCAAACTATTACAAGATGTAACAAATCTCTTTTGGGACTATGTGTGACCATAATGGGTATTTCAGTAGGTAACAGACTAGGTATATAATAATCATATGGGCTAGAGACAGACATTCAAAAAGCCTAAGCCTGAATTGATTTAATCTTTACAGGGTAGCCTAACCTGCAAAGCTTAAACCATTTTGGAGGTGGATAGACATTAGGGCTATATGAAATTTTGCCAGGTATTTTGTTTTTAAGCTGTTTTGATGCATTTTAAGCTCAAAACAGTGAAATCAAAACAAAACAAAAGGCTTCAAAACAGCTTTGAAACAAAATGAGGGCACTCAAAATGTTTCATAGTTTCATAGTTTCTAGGGTTGGAAGGGACCTGTATAGATCATCAAGTCTGACCCCCTGCCCCAGGCAGGAACAAGTGCTGGGATCATAATAACCTAGCCAGATATCTATCCAACCTCCTCTTGAAGACCCTTAAGGTAGGAGAGAGCATCTCCTCCCTTGGGTGCCCATTCCAGAGCCTGGCAGCTCTAACCATAAAGTAATGCCTCCTGATATCAAACCTAAACCTGCTTTCAATCAATCTGTGGCTGTTATTCCTTGTTATCCCAGGTAGTGCCTGGAGCAACAAAGCCTCATGTATTTTCCACTGGTCCCCACATGGTGAGTTTATTGACGGCCATCAGATGCCCTCTCAGTCTTTTCTTGTGGATGCTGAATAGATTCAGGCCCTTTAATCTATCTTCGTAAGGCCTGGCCTGCTGCCCCCTGACCATATGAGTAGACCTCCTCTGGACCCTCACATCCTTCTTGAAGTGCGGCACCCAGAACTGGACTCAGTACTCCAAATATGGCCTGACCAGCACTGCATAGAAGGAAAGGATCACCTCCCTGGACCTGCTTGTGATGCATCTGTAGATGCACGACAAGGTGCCGTAAGCTTTACTGAATGCTTCCTCGCACTGGTGGCTCATGTCCATCCTGGAGTCAACAATGACTCCAAAATCCCTTTCAGCCACTGTATTGTTGAGAAGGGCGTTCCCCAGCCTATAGGTATGCTGCAAGTTCCTTCCCCCTAGATGCAGCACCTTGCACTTGTCTGCATTGAATTCCATTCTATTCTTATCCACTCACCTCTATAACCTGTCTAGATCTAGTTGGATTCTGTCCCTCCCCTCCAGCATGCCCACTTTTTCCCACATCTTTGTGTCATCAGCAAATTTGGACAGCGTGCTTTCCAGGCCCACCTCCAAGTTGCTGATAAAAATGTTTAATAGCATGGGCTTGAATAGCAGGACTGAGTCCTGGGGAACTACACTGCCCACATCCCTCCAGGTCAAAAACAACCCATCCACTACCACTCTGTGGGTGCAACCATCGAGACAATTTGCCATCCATCTGACTGTGTAGGCACCAATGCCGTTTCTAAAATTTTGAAGTGTTTTGAATTTCAGAGATGGGCTTGCTTGCAGCTAAACAGAAAAGGAGAGGGAGGAAGGACTGCTCTGATATTGACATCTAGCTACCTGTTCAATTCCTCAGCTCTCTGATTGCTTTCCCCAGCAATCTGATCATTTCCCCATCTCTTCCTGGGAGGTGTGGCACACCTGATCTGCATTCAGGGTTTCAGCAGGCTGCCATGCCTCCTGGAAAGAGCTGGGGAAATTATCAGAGAGCTGGAGGAAGTGGTCAAAGAGCTGAGGAATCAAACAGGGGGCTGGGGAATTGAACCTCGAGCTGGAGGAATGTTTAGGTCTGTGCCAGCTGGGACTGGTGCTGTCAGCATGCTGTCATCCCATGTGCAGATCTGGGGGTCCATGCCCCCTGAGAGAGCTTTGGAGCTGTGCCAGACTACTCCTGGGGGATGCAGGTCCCTGGATCCGTGATTCGGATTACAGCATGGTGCCACTGCTGGCTGAGGCCAGCGCCAGCACTGTGTTCTTCTTGTCACAGTCATACAGCCATTTCAGGGGGTATGGGCCCCCAGATCTGCATGTGGGATGACAGCAGGTTGCTGCTGCCAGCTGGGGCCAGCACCAGCACTGGATTCTTCCTGGTGCTCGGCGCAGGCTGCATTGGGAAAAACCAAATGCTGGCACTGGACCTAGCTGGCAGCATGCTGACATGCTGCACACAGATCTGTGGGACTGTGCCCCTGGGGAGGAGTCCAGCACAGCCCTGAAGCCCTCCTGGTGGGTGTGGGCCCCCAGATTTGTGAGCAGGATGACAGTGGGCTGCCACTGTCAGCAAGTGACACGAGTTTTCTTTTGAAAACTTTGAGGTGCAGTTTCCAAGATACTCCTGCACTTATATCCTTGAAACACAGCAGACTTCATGCCCCCAGAAGGTACTAATTTCCCTGCAATTTTCATCTCAATCATGCGCGAAATGACAAAGTTATAGGCATTCTTATGATTCCCCATTATAGCCTATGGATGAAACATCAAAACGTGTCAAAGCAGCATTGAAACAGTGAAACAGTTTCAACTAAATGAAATGGAATAGTGCTTTGAAACTGCAACATGAAACACTGTCCCTTTGAAATGGTGAATTGGAAATTGAAACAAAAGCATGCTTTTTCGCACAGCCTTAAAAGACAGCTCCTTTTCATTCCAGTGGCTCAGGCTAAAGGGCGGGTGGTGCTGGAGCAGCCCTCCCTTCCCTTCCTCACTGCTGAGCTGAGGGGACGAGTGGTCAATCCCCAGCAGGATGCTTTGATTAGGGAGGGGTTTAAACCCCCACCCTGGCCTGCACTGTCTTGGGCTGCACCCCCACTGCTCAAGGGGTGGGAGTGTTGCCAGCGCTCAGCCCCAGGCTAGCATTCCAAGGCAAAAGCAGGAGGGGAGTTAGTGCATGCATCTATAGATGATACTGAGTGTTTCAGTCTCCCTCTCCCTATCTGCAAACCTGTCTGAAAACCTGATGGGGCTGCAAACCAGTAGCGTGGCTAATAAAACTGAGTGATTATCGGTTCATCGCTGAAAAAAAAAAGCCTCTCTCATTAGTTCAAGATCTTCTTAAACAGCTTTTTCCAAGGAGGGACATTACCAGCTGCCCTGTTGATTAGCTGAAAAAAAGCCCTAAGTAGACACCTTTCTGTCTGTCTTTGTCCTGTCCCAGTGAAATTGGAGACACATTCACAGCCACCTCTCAGCATTAGCTAGCATACCACGTGCCTCGGGTCTGTGCTGTGGGAGATAGATGAGGGGAATCCCTGCTTGAGCAGCAAGGGAAGCCAGGCAAACCCTGATGGGCCTGCTGTCTCCCTCAGAGCTCCGTCTATGGAAGAGAGGGATGGGGCCAGCCTCTTCCTTGGAGCAGAGCACAGCCTAGCCTAGCCTAGCCCAGCCCAGCCCAGGCCTGCAAAGCATTTGAGATGCTGGGGGACTCTGGTTTAAGTTAAACTAGGAAAGGGTCTGGGACAGACATTGCATAAACCAGTTTGACCCAAATCAATTAAGTCTGATACTACATTCACTCAGGTTTATCTTAAACCAGTTTCAGCCTTTTGAAACTGGTTATGCGCACTGAACTTCTGTTCTGTTACAGGTTTAAACCAGTTTGGGATCACTTAAACCAGTTTATATGTAATGTCTGTCCCTACACATAAAGTTTAAAAATCTAGTTGCTCCTTGCATACAATAAAATATCATACATCATATTTTCAGATAAAACTATTGATTTTAAATCAGCTGTATTACTGTAAAGAAACTTTTTGCTATAAATCGATTAAAATACAGGGGTAGGCATCTATCACACAGACTAGTAAGTATAGGCAGTGGGCTGGGACACGGGATTTTTCTGAGACACTGAACACATACAAAGTAATTTGATAAAATGAGTGAAAATCCAAAGTTGGTATAGTGCAATTTAACTTTCTAATCAGATGCTTTTGTTATCCTGTTAAGGTACAATAAGAACACTAAGGGCTTTTGAGATACTCATTTTGTTGAATTAGATTCCATAATGGTGACATGTTCACATTAAATTTTTGCCTGACATTAACTCCTAAAATGGGAAATATTTACTTTTATAAATGTATTTTCTACCAAGTTGTTCCTGCTTAGCTTATTCTGTCGCACTAGAAATTAAATGACAATTCATAGAGTCATAGATATTAGGGTTGGAAGGGACCTCAGCAGATCATCGAGTCCTACCCTCTGCCCCGAGCAGGAAAGAGCCTGTCCAGTCTCCTCTTAAAGACCCCTAAGGTAAGTGGAAGCACCACCTCCCTTGGAAGCCCATTCCAGATTCTGGCAACCCTTACCATGAAGAAGTTTTTCCTGATATCTAGCTTAAATCTGCTCTGTTTCAGTTTGTGGCAGTTATTTCTAGTTACTCCAAGGGGTGCCCTGGTAAACAGAGCATCTCCTGTCCTTTGCTGTCCCCCTCTGATGACTTTGTAGGTGGCCACAAGATCATCTCTCAACCTTCTCTTGCAGAGGATGAAGAGTTGGGTCCCTTAATCTCTTCTCATAGGGAGGGCCTTACCTGCAGGCCCCCCAACCATACAAATGGCCCTCCTCTGGATCCTCTCAAGGTTATCCACATCCCTCTTGAAGTACAGTGCCCAAAACTAGATGAAGTGCTCCGTCTGTGGCCTCACCAGTGCCACATAGAGGTGAAGTATCAATTGCTGCTGCCACCATGGACCTCCCTGGACCTGTTTGTGATTCACCTGCTAATGCATGATAAAGTGCAGTTAGCTTTACTGATGATGCAAAGCATTTCAAACAAATGGAACCATGCAAATACTGTATTCTTTTCTACTTTTAAAGTTATGTCCATGAATTTTGAATTTTATTTTAATAACCCTTTCTGAAAAGAAACTGTAATTAAAGGTGGACCAAAATATCTAATTTCCTAAATGGTAATTACAAAGAGGACAGAGTTAGACTGTTCTCGGTGATGGCAGATGACAGAATAAGGAACAAAGGTCTCAAGCTGCAGCAAGGGAATTTGAGGGTAGATATTAGGAAAAACTTTCTCCCTAGGAAGGTAATAAAGCACTGGAACAGGTTACCCAGAGAGGTTGTGGCATCTCCATTCTTAAGGGTTTTTAAGACCCAGTTAGACAAAGCCTTGGCTGGGATGATATAGTTAGGGTAGTCCTGCTTTGAGCAATGGGTTGGATTAGATGACCTCCTGCGGTCCCTCCTAACCTTAATTTTCTATGACTGATTTGAAATCCCACCCTACAACAAACTATGGGGGTCATATATATATGCTAGTCTGTGCACACTGTGTATTCAATATATCGCCTTTAATATTGGAAGGACATCGTTCTAAACTAGTTATTGATGTGCTAAAGTAATTTATACTTGACACAGAAGATGGATTGTGACACTATGAATTTAACTGGCAGTGGGTATAGTAAGATAATGGCCATGTAAGCCCATAGACCACCATCTGTAAAGTTTTTATGTATATTTTGTGCAGATAGCTATACAGTATTTTGACAGCCCTGAATCACTTTTAATCTGTCAATTTCAAAGGTTGTCATCAGAAAGTTCAACTGAAGGAGAATGTCTATTTGACTCATCTTAAATGTAAGATGATTACTGTATGTCACGTTTACAAATTATCCCATTCTTGCAAAAATAAAGCTAAGCAGTTTAGTATAGTTATCGTGTAATTTTGAAAGCGGGATGCAATAACACATCTAAAGTAAAAATACACAGCACTACAGTAAAAGATTTGTTTGCTAATGGATGCCATGCAGCAATAGCAGTAAAAGCAGAGATTTTCCTCTGCAATAATTCTTTATAGACATAAAAATATGTTAAGAAAACAAAAATGTTAAAAGTGCTGAATGTTCACATTTCTTTTTCCTATGATGAACAGTATAGTTATGAAATTCTACAATGGATGGCACATTTCTGAAAGGACAGTTATTTTTTCTCCAAATACCAGTATTCAAAACTGGAAGAAGAAACCAAAAAGCTCTGTTGCGAGTCATCACCATTAAAAACTTGCCAGTTTGCCCCAGACAGGTAACGATTTTTGTATGTGCAATATACCTTACAGCAGTTAGAAGAAATACTGCAAATAATAAGTGCACACATCCACAGGAGGCCTCAAATGCCTCTACAGAAACGCTCATAGTATGGGAAACAAGCAGAAAGAACTTACCCTTCTGCTAGCTGACACCAACCCACACATAGTGGGGCTCACGGAAATGTGGTGGGACCCAACACATGACTAGATGGTGAATATCAAGGGCTATAGGCTGTACAGGAGGGACAGAACAGGGAGGAAAAGCAGAGGTGTGGTGCTCTACATTGAGGAATACACATCCTCATCAAATAGCACAGAGTCAGAGGAGGGGCACACTGAAGTGCTCTGGGTTAGAATACAAGGCAGTTGAGGGGAAAGGGACTTAATAGTGGGGATCTACTACAGACCACCCAACCAAGGGAAAGAGCTAGACCAGGAATTCTTAAGTCAGCTCATGGAGGTCAAAGGACATAGTCATCATGGGTGACCTGAACTTTCCAGACATCTGCTGGGAAAAGCAGTCAGCCAGGTCTGACCGCACATGTAGGTTCCTAGCCAAAATGCAGGACCTCCATCTAACCCAGGAGGTGCACAGTCCCACCAGGGGAGATGCCTTGTTGGACCTGGTGCTGGCCACAGGTGACGATCTGGTGAGGGGGCTGTGGGTGCAGCAAGGCAGCAGCCCTAAATTTCAGGAGGGCAGACTTCAATGAGCTAAGGAGAATAGTTAGGGAAGCACTGAGGTCCCAGAGGGGAGGGAAGGGGAGCCAGGTGTCCAAGAAGAGTGGTTGCTCCTCGAGGAGATGATCCTCCAAGCCAAAAGGGTGGTAATCCCAACAAGGACCAAAGGGAGCAGGAGGGAGCAAAAGCCCCCATGGCTCATCAAAAGCATCTGGGAATGTCTTCTAGCTAAAAGGGAGGTCTACACCCAATGGAAGGGAGGGGCCATCACCAGGGAGGACTATATTGTGGTTGCTCAGGGATGCAGGGGGGCAGTCAGGAAGGCCAAGGCAAAGATGGAACTGGGACTAGCTACCCAGATCAAGGACAACAAGAAGTCCTTTTTTAAATACATAGGAGGGCAAAAAGAAGGTACTGGGTAATGTGAGGCCCCTGCAAGACATGCTAGGAAATTTGGTCACCACACCAGACAGCAAAGCTAACCTATTTAATGACTTCTTTGCCTCCATTTTCCTAAGCAGGGGCCAGATCAGCCCCCTCACTGGGCCCCTCTCAGGCCCCAGGGAAGGTGCACCTAGGCCAAGGGTCAGTGAGGATCTAGTTAGGGAACTTCTGGAGGGACTGGATGTATTTAAATCAGCTGGTCCAGACAATCTCCACCCCAGAGTGTTGAGGGAATTAGATGAGGTCATTGCGGGACCCTTGGCATAACTTTACGAGCACTCGTGGTGCTCTGGTGTGGTGCCACAGGACTGAAAGAGGGCCAATGTGGTTCCCATCTTCCAAAAAAGGGAGGAAGGAGGACCCGGGGAACTACAGGCCAGTTAGTCTTACCTTGATCCTGGGTAAGCTTTTTGCGAGAATTATTCTGGCACATGTCCATGAGGGGCAAGGAGGGGAGATTATGCTTAAGGGCAACCAGCATGGGCTTATTAGAGGCAGGTCCTGTCAGACCAACCTGGTGGCCTTCTATGACCAGGTCACGAAATCCTTAGATGCAGAGGTAGCAGTTGACATAGTCTTTCTGGACTTTCGGAAGGCCTTTGACACTGTCTCTCTCCCATTCTCATTAAAAGAACTGGGGGACTGTGTTATCAACACCTACACAGTCAAATAGGTTGCCAACTGGCTGGAGGGCCGCACCCAGAGACTGGTGGTGAATGGGTCATTTTCGACCTGGAGGGATGTGGGCAGTGGGGTTCTGCAGGGCTCAGTCCTCGGGCCCACACTGTTCAATATCTTCATCAGTGACTTGGACGAGGGGGTAAATAGCATCCTGTTCAAATGTGCTGATGACATTAAGATGTGTGTGTGTGGGGGGGGGGGTTGGCCATGCTAGAAGGAAGGAATAGGCTACGATTGGACCTAGACAGGTTACAGGGGTGGGCAGATGAGAATAGAATGGGATTCAACACTGACAAGTGCAAGGCGATGCACCTGGGGAGGAAGAACCAGCACCATACCTACAGGCTGGGGAACTCCCTTCTCATCAGTACAGAGGCAGAAAAGGATCTTTGAGTCATCATTGATGCCAAAATGAACATGGGCCGGCAGTGTGGGGATGCAGTCAGGAAGGCCAGCCATACCTTGTCATGCGTCCACAGTTGCATCTCAAGCAAATCCAAGGAGGTGATCCTCCCCCTCTATGTGGCACTGTTCAGGCCGCAGCTAGAGTACTGCATCCAGTTCTGGGCGCCGCACTTCAGGAGGGATGTGGACAACATGGAGAGGATCCAGAGGAGGGCCACTCGCATGATCAGGGGGCTGCAGGGCAGGCCCTACGAGGAGAGGCTATGGGACCTGAACCTGCTCACCCTCCACAAGAGAAGGCTGAGGGGGGATCTAGTGGCCTGTTACAAACTAGTCAGAGGGGACCAGCAGGCATTGGTGGAGTCCCTGTTCCCTGAGCACTGCCAGGTGTGACTAGAAATAACACAATCACAAGCTAGTGGAGGGTAAATTCAGATTAGACATCAGGAGGTGCTATTTCACTGTCAGGGTGGCTAGGATCTGGAACCAATTTCCAAGCGAAATTGGTGGTGCTGGCTCCTACCCTTGGGTCTTTAAGACAAGGCTAGATAATCACCTTGCTGGGGTCATTTGACACTAGTACTCTTTCTTGCCATGGCAGGGGGTCGGACTTGATGATCCACTCAGGTCCCTTATGACCCTACTAACAATGAAACTATGACTAAGGTATATGTGACTAGAACTTTAAGACCAGTGGACAGTCTTTCATGGAAATAAGTGGCCTAATTCTTTCCCCCAACACTTTAAGATCATTCTCTTTCAAGTGTTTTCCAATACTTCATCCAGTTTATGTATAATACACTCCCTTCCTCAGATTTTTAAAAATGTTTAAAATACAACTGGATATTTTTATAGACAGATAAATGACTTCATTTTCTTATACTCTGTCCTTTCTAATATTTGCTCACAGTCATGCTTACAAAGGACTCAAGCTTTAGAGGTGTGAGTGACCTCAGTTACAATAACCATCAACAGATGAGAGCACTCAAACTTGCTGCAGAAGTGATATCTTTGTTTATCAAATTCAGCACAACTGACTTGGGTCTGGAATTTCCCAGTTTGGTGAAGGTGAAGGAAACTAAGTAATTTGTCTGAAAGAAAAAAAGGAAGAAAAAGTTACCCCTTCCCTTGCTAAGATCTGAAAAACTCCTAGGACAACATATCTATGACTAAGGCAGTGGTACTCACTTTGTCATAGCTAATCAAATTTAGGAGGTTTAAGCAGATGCTTATTGAAGTCCTTTTCAATCTTATGTTACTATTATTTTTCCCAGTGACAACAATCTTTTCATTAGAAGTTAAAGTGACTGCAGGGGACACTGGAATTGGCAACATAATATTCTTTTTCATTTTATTAGTTATAAGTAAGATGAAAATAAATAAGAGTAAATAACATGTATCAATATATTAATTAAATAAAAACAGAGCATGGTAACCGTTGTTAGCAATTCAGCTAGTACAGTTGCATATAAGCCTTGGTCAGGCCTTCTTCAGTAAGGCAAATTTCTTATGGACATAAATGGAAAGTTTACTTGTGTAAGACCTATGCAATCCTAGCCCTAGAAAATTCCTTGAAATTCTGAAAGTTCTTGGAGGAATGGGAAAGTTATTTTAACTCTTGCAGAAATTATGGAGCCTCAAAAATGCCACATAAAAGCTCCATCTACATGTGCGCTTAGCTGCTGAATAGGTTTCAGAGTTAAGCATCACCATCTACATGTGCAGTGCTGTTAGGCCAACGTAAGTTAATTAACACTGCTGTAAGATGTTACAGTTGAGAACAGTGCTATCTTATGGCAAAGTAATTAACTGCAATTAAATGCACATGTAGAAGCTGACTGCAGGTATAAATTACTCCTGGTCAAACCAGCCAACAGGGAGCAAGAACTGCCTACCACCTAGCCAAATGTTTCCTCACTTTCAGCACTCTCATGCCCCAGCCAGACCCGCTGCTGCCCAACACTGCCACCCAGAGTCTGGGGCTTACCCCCTGTGGCTCTGGCATAAACTGCTGCACTCTGGCTGAAATTGCTGCTGTCCTACACATCTACACATGTAGATGCTGCACCCAGGAGTAGCTTACTTTGGCTTAAACTAGTTTATTGCTTCGAATGAATTGCATGTGCAGATGAATCCAGAACAAACAATAAAAGAAAGCAAAAAATCTCAAATCTATCTATCTATTAGGGCTATGTGAAGCTTTGGTCACCGATTCGATCTGGTGGAGATTTGGCCTGATTCAGCAGCTGAATCTCCAAATCTGAATTGAATCAGGAGATTCTTTAATTTCTCCTAATCGAACTGGAACCCTCCTAAGCAATTTGGAGAGATTCAGAAAGATTTGATGATTCAGACATAGACACAGATTTAAATCTTTTTTCTACATACCTCAAGGTACCAGGTGGCTTGTGAATGCTGAGATACTAGGGCAGATGGAGCATCCCACTGAAGCACAGAGGGGTGCCTAGCATGCTGGACAGTGGACCAGAAGCACTTCCAGTCCACTTCTGGGTCCACTGGGGAGCGCGCAGGGGACCCCCACCCCTCAGCACTGCAACTGGTGCCTCCTGGGTCTTCTGATCCACTTCTTGGTTTGCTACTGAGCATGCAGGGGGCTTCCCTCCACTCCTGTGGGATGCTCCATCCACCGCACCATTGCAGCGTTCACAAGCTGTTCCTGGTATCATGAGGTATGTAGAAAAAACGTTTGAAGTTGTATCTATGGCCATATTGCTGATTCTCCAAATCAGCATTGAATCTTCAGATTTGGATTCAGCTGAATCGAATCAGGACAGTGATCCAAATCAACCAATTAAATCACTGTCCCTGATTTAGGTCGAATCCAAATTAAATACGGCCTGTTTTGCACACCCCTGCTTTCTATCTATCTATCTATCTAATCTATCGCAAAAGCCTTGCAGAGCAAAATTGTTGTTCCATTTAGATCTTTCCTACTTCCTGCGATAAGTGACTTGCATTCTACTTCCTTGTATTATGGTTTGTAAAGTATGGTCATCAGTGTTGGTTTTAAGTACAAGAAATACAAAGTTAGTAAAAGGGAAATGGTCGGACTTCTTACCACAGCCACATAAGGCTGGACATCTTGTTTTCCAAGGGACTTCTCTGAACTTATTAACTGCTTTGATGCAGCTGATTTTGCTCCTTGATCCTGGGGGGTCCTGCTTTGCCACCCTGGGGACCAGCTAGCAAGCAGCGGAGAAAGGTTCCCTAGACTCCAACAGTTATAACCATTACTAGCTGTGAGGAAGGGGAGGATTGGTTAAACTTCAGCAGCATGGCTCCAACCATCTGCTGTCTCAGAAAACAAACAATCCCCTTGCTTGCTTTGCCTTCTGCTTTGCAAAGCACTGGCTAATTCAAGTTGCTATGCAGAAGTCCTTGTGAATCTCCCTCATCAGCTTATGAGGAATCAAATTGTGTGTCAAATGCAGCTGGCCCAGAGAGCCATATATGCAGCAACAAAGGCATAAACACTGTTTGTATCTGTTTGCACATTATTGTTTCTTAACTACAGATATTGTCTAACTCACAAATGTGTTGGTAATGCTCTAGTAAAGATAAGAGACCAGCTTAATCTCTCTTTTCTACTCCTGTGTAGAAAGTCCTCCTATACCTTAGAGCTTAGTGAACATAGGAAATTATCTCAGGGAAGGTATCTTTCATGGCATAATGTATGAATTAATAGAATCTCATTCTACTGTTCACATATTTTGCTGGTGTTTATCTCTCTTATTTTGCAGGGCTACCACTTTGCACTGTGCCCTTCTTACACCACTCTGTAAGCATTCACTGTCCTTCAATTTATAACATGAGTGTGTTGCTGACTAACCGATAGATACAGGTATGACAAATTCATTGTCAGCACTGCATCTCAGCCTAATAGAATTAGTTTATTGCTCACTGAAGCATTATATTAATTGGGGAGACAAAGTCCTGCAACTGAGGAAACAGGCAGGAGAAAAGTCTGGTGAGACGCTGCCTATGAAGAAGAATGGCAACATTCACTGAACATTATTACTGCTATTGAGGATCAACCAAGTGTACCACAAGTATAAACTTTTTATAAAATATTTCAAGTGCCTGGTACTCTTTCAAATACAGTGTAACAATGAGAGATGTTTTCAGTACTGCCAAGATGTTGCCTAGCCAGTATGACTCAGTTGATCAGCTATATAATATGTCATGACCTGGTTTAGGCTAACAATATATACAGATAGATGTGTGTAGATAGATATTTGGGCTCGAGGGAGAAGACACTAAAAGAGCTTTTTGACAACCTGCTTCCTGAATCTTTGTTTATAAGCATTGGAATATTTTGCCATCCTGTTTAGAGAAATTATGCCAGCTGTATATGATGCATTGTTCTAAACATTTTTTAATTATATTTTAGTAACAGAGCTTTTGAAGCTTTTGTGATGAGTGAAACTAATTTTGTATTGTACCAGATACAACATTTATTTGACATCTAGGTTTCTCTTTGAAGCAAAAGGGCAAAAAAAGTGAATACTTAGAATCTTTCTCTTCATTTTGTCCTGCCATCTATTCCTTCAGTCCCGCTGCTTGGCAGCTGCAAACCTAGATCTTACCTCTAGGCAAGTGGGCAAGGAAGCGTCTCCTTCCTGAACTAATGTCAATGCATCTCCTTGGATTAATTGGCAAGTAAATGGTGCAGCCGATATGTTGTTTTCCCCAGGAGACAGTCCTTCACATCAGCATTTCCTGAGACTTTGTTGGTCTGGAATTTAGTCCCATAATTAACCCCTTCCTGGCACTGCATGTTTGAGCAAGTATCCAAATTTTGCTAAAGCTTCATTAACATATCAGTACATAGTACTTGCCATCCTATCTTCCTGTAGAATTGGGCTTTTAAGATTTAATACTTAAGGAATCCATTTTAAAATTATACTTTTTAATAAGCTTTTCAAAGGGAAATAGCGTGATGCAGAATATAGCATGATCGAATAAAGTAATTTACACCAGGCACCTTCTTCATTCAAGAAGTTTTTACTGACAGTGAAGTAATAAAGATCTTTTATAGAAAGTATTTCAGTGAAAGCCATGTTTCTGCAAACCCTTAGACAAGTGATTTTTAATAAGGGTGTCCAGGCTTATCCCTGATTGACTGTTGACCCACCCACATTGCCTGGCCACTCTGCAAGGAGGTAAGCAATCTAATAAATATGTTTTTTTAAAAAATGGGGTGCTGCTCAATGGACAAAAATTATGGAGGGGTGCTTCAAAACAAAGGGTTCCTTGAGACTATAAAGGTTGAGAAATGATGCCTTAGATTATGGGCCTAACTTTATATTCAGTTAGACACCTGCACATGTGTGCGCACACACACACATGCACAGAGTTAAGCATGTGCAAAACTGGTTTGCAGGACTGAATGTTACAGACTCCCTATGCATCAATTTTAGTACCATTTTCCACATGAGAAGCTGAGTATTCTGTCTCAGAAATTCACACTTTGAAATTCACCATAGGGGTGTGTGTGGTGGCTTTTTTTTTTTACACCTCTGCTCATTTTAAATCCATTTTAGAGTTATAATGACGTAACAGGGACGTAACAGGGAAAACAAAAGTACCTTGGTTCAGCAAAGCATTTAACCTAATTCATTTTAATTTCATTCCCCTTAGTGGAACAATGTTTTGTGCTGAAAATTAAGCCGACGTTAAACTGGTTTACTTTGAATCAGGGCCACAGTAATGCTGTCATCTTAAAGGCTTCCTTGTAATACTTCATAAGATAAAGTAATAATTATTTTGGATTTCACTAATAACAGAATTTGGCACACTGTTCACAATAAATACAGAACCCAATGGTAATTTCCTTTCTCATTTTCGGGGGTTTGAGAAGTGAGGGTTTTTTTCAATATAACTTCTAATTCTGAGTCTCTGTGGCTACAAACAGATGTCATGTTTGCCCTGGAATAAACCATTTTATCCCCAGACAAAGTGCAGTCATTCAATTGCCCATATCTATAGTCCCAGGAGAAATCCTGAAAAGTCATGGGGTAACAACTACCAGCAGTTTATCCTGGGACTTCGTAAAGTGTTCCAGGATATTTCTGTTTTGGGACAGAGTGAGTGAATGATGGCCAAAAATTCTGGTATTTCTCTGCAAAGCAATATCTTGAACCAGTCCTTGCATCATAGACTTCATAGACCTTCGGGGCTGGAAGGACATCATGAGATCGAGTCCAGCCCCGCTTCTATATGGCAGGAAGTCTGCTGGGATCAAATGATCCCAGCAAAATAAACATCCAAGCACCTTTTGAATGAATCCGAAGTAGGTGCTTGCCCCTCCCACCTCTGGGGGGAGTCTATTCCAGACCCTGGACACTCAGACTGTGAAGAAGTTTTTCCTTATGTCTAGTCTAAACTGGCCTGCCAGGAGTTTGTGGCCATTAGACCTTGTTATCCCTTGGGGGGCTTCTGGTGAACAACTGTTCTCCCAGGTCCTGATGTACCCGGCTATATACTTATATGCTGCCACCAACTGGCCTCTGAGCTTCTCTTCTCCAGGCTGAAGAGTACCAAGTCCCCCAGTCTCTCCTTGTATGGCTTGCTCTCTTGGCCTTTGATCATATGGGTGACTCTCCTTTGAACTCTCTCAAGCTTATCTACATCCCTCCTGAAGTGGGGGGCCCAAAACTGAATGCAGTACTCCAGCTGCAGCCTCACTAAAGCTGAGTAGATTGGGATGATGTCCCTGGTTTTGCCTGAGATATATTGGTGGATGCATGCCAGTGTTTGGTTTGTTTTGCTGGCCACAGCATCGCATTGATGGCTCATGTTCATCTTGTGGTCAATCAAGACCCCCAAGTCTCTTTCGGTCATGGTGCTAGCAAGTGAAGCATTGCCAAGCCTGTAAGTGTGATGATGGTTTTTCCTCCCAAGATGGAGCACTGCTGTGGGGAGTGATTTTTTTTAACTGGTAGAGATCTATGCTACTGGTAAACCACTGGCTAGGGAAATGGTTTTTCTGTTTTTCTTTCCTGTCCCTTTTCTTTTTCTTTTTCACCCTGATGCTTGGCATTTCTTACCAACCCTTCATTTTGTAATTTTCTGGGTCATATTGGTAAAATGCAGTCCTTTTACTGGATACTCAACTGCAAAATCATAATTTTGTTCCTATAATGTTTTGAAATGACAAGGAATAGGAGTTCAAAATAAAACACATATATTCGCTAAAGTGTGTGCTACATAGAAATGAAGAACATCTTTAATAAGCTAACACCCCTCCTGCTGGGTTTCTATCATCAGAACATGTCTCTGCTAGGAAAAGTTTCATTTCAATTTAGTTTCAATTAAATATCTGTAATGTAATTACATAGCACAGGAAGGATCTGTTGATGTTGTGAATTTGATTTTTTAATAAGATTACTAAGAAAACTAACTTCTAAAATTCTGGTTGTCCATCTTTAGAGTTCTTTATCTGCAGTGGTAACATCTGACATGGGTTAGATTTTGACACTTTTCCTTTCATTGAGTGATACCTTATTTTCAAGCATCTAATTGATTTCAACGGGACTGTTTCCAGAGTAAGGTGCTACCAACATGAGTCATAGTAGCTAACACTATGGGACAAATTTTGACAGTTACAATATGGTGGTCCTTTTGGAAACAAGTATGCTGACAGGATCTTTGAAGCTGAGGAAGCAAGAAGTCTTTGCAGTTTTCAAAAAAAAAAAATCTAATCATCTTGTGGCTTCACCTCATTTTTCGCTTTTTCCATAAAGAACTGCTTATCCATCTGTCTGATAACAAAATTTCACTATTTCATCACTTAAACTGGCACCATTTCACCTTGAGTCTATTCACAGAAGCATCATCACTTGAGGTATATAAAACGAGTTTGGAGGAAGCAATCAAAATGTCAAAAAAAAATCTTTTTTTATACATACAATTCACAGTTCAAAACAAGAAATTTTGTACAACTCATTCATTAGCAAAAATATCTTTTTATATATTGTCCTTTTATCTTTATTTTCCCCCAGAATAGAAAAATTATGTGTCTTGTATGAATGTGGGTGTCCAAAAAAGTTAAATGATTACCAATGTTCGCAAACCTCTCCTCCCCCCCAAACCTTTTCTCATTTGTTGGTAGCAGGTGGCTCAAATGAAAGTTGGGATTTTCTTAATGCTGCAGCTCTATAATATATGGAGTGTGTGTGTGTACATATTTATATATGCCCATATTTCATTTTATAAATATCTATAGATGTAAAATATGGGTTTGTAATGCAAGTACAAGTGAATGTGTGTGTGTGTGTGTGTGTGTGTATATATACACGTGAATACATGAATTTAGAATGTATATTTAATGTTTTTGTTCGGCTGGCTTGGGTTAAAAAAATAGCATATGGAAAATTTCACACTTAAAAATCACAAGCTTGAATTGAGCCCAAATTGCTGATGACCAGTAGCAACTGCCTGGCTATTGATTGGTGAACTATGAGGAATAAAAAGGCAGTTTCAGTAAAGTCAATGGAAAGGACATTCTCATTATTTACAACTAATAATTAAAAAAAAGCCCTTTTTGGTTATTGATTGACAAGCTCATTAGCTGTCTCATCAAAGGCCAAAGACTGAATGATCAAGCAGGCTCAATCCACTGTTGCATGACTAAGAGAGGTAGTTACTCTGAAGTCAGGCAGAAGGCAGAGTAGATTTGCACTGATCAAGTACATCTATGTGAGACGTTTACTGCAGAGCTGGATAATAAGCTCTGCAGTAAAGCATCAGTATCTACAAGTGCAGCACTGTTAGACTGCAGTAAACTAATAAACACTGTCGTAAGATAGTACTGCTCAACACAAGTACTACCTAAGGTGGCATTTAGTGCACCGCAATGCATGTGTAGAAGCTGACTGCTACTTTCTGGCTAGTCCTGCACTGTACCAATCTTGTACCCTAGCCAGCTCCTCTGCAGCATGTTGAGCCTGATGGGGTAGCCCCAAGCTGGCAGGTTGACCCCCCTGGTCTGGCTTCATGTGCTGCAGTCTCAGGTGCATGTGCAAACATTGTACCTGGGAGCAATAAACTCTGGTGTGAACTGCATCCATTTAGTTTAAATGTAGTTAGTCTAGAAGATGCAAATCTCTTCTGAGTAATACAGAGTAGGGCTGTGCGAAATGGCTGTTTCGACTTGGTTTCAAATGTGGCCATTTTGGAGGAAAGTGATTTGTTGCTGTGTTTTGGATCACTGTTCTGTTTCATTTTGGCCGAATCTCCTCCGAATCTCTTTTGAACGGGCTGCATGCTTTGCTCAGCTTTACTGTCCAGCTGAGTGGGGCTTGGGGCTGCAGGCTATGGGGCCCCAGCAGGGAATAGAACAGGGCAATGGCTGGCTCATCTGGGGGGGGATGGGGCCGCTGTTCTCTGTGCAGGTGAGGAGACCCCCGCATGGATCTCTGATCCCTATCATACTGGGTTGCAGAGCAAGGAAGCAGCACAGACCAATGAGCAAGCATGCTGTTCCCTGCTGCACGACTCGGTTCTGCCTCATGCTGCCTTGGATCTCTGCTTCCTGTGGACCCAGGTCACGCAGCAGGGACCACCACTGCCCAGCTGTGTGACCTGGCTCTGCAGGGAGCAGAGATCTGCACTGAAGGTCTCCTTGCTGCTGCTACCCACCCTGTGCTGCCCTGGATCTCTGCTCCCTGTGGAGCCAGGTCACACAGCAGGGACCAGCACTGCCCTGATGTGTGACCTGGCTCCACAGGGAGCAGAGATCTGTGTTGGGGGTCTCCTCACCACTGCTGCCCACCCTGCACTGCCCCAGGTCTCTGCTCCTTGCAGAGCCAGGTCATGTGGCAGGGACCAGCGCTGGCCTGCCACATAACCTGGCTCTGCAGGGAGCAGAGATATACTTTCAGGATCTCCTGTTACCTGTTCTGCCCTTCTGTTACCTGCCCTGTGCATCCCTGCGTCATTGGGGCATTGCAGGGTGGTCATCGGCAGCAAGGAGACCCCCTGCACAGAGCTCTGCTCTTTGTGGAGTTGAGTCACACAGCAAGGCAGCAGTGTACAGCTGTTTCCCTGCAAGCCCAGCTACAAAACTCTGAAATTTTCCAAAACATTTCTGAAACATTTCAGATGCCTCCTTTCATTTTGGAGATGTTTCAGAGCCTCCTGTTTCAATTTGGATTCAGTGTTTTGGGTGCCAAAACGGCCTGAAACACCTCTGAAATGAAACAGCTACTGAAATTTCACACAGCCCTAATAGAGAGACCCTGTTTTTTTTTTAAATACATGTGGAGAATATTAAATTTGTTTTTGAATGTTATAACACAGTCCTTGATTATTAGTTATTGATTTTTTAAAATTATGATAATATTGGCTACAAGGCTAATACTACTATTATTATATAAGGTGCTTTTGCTATTGCTTAAGAATATATATCACCATGAACAACTGGTACCTCCCAAGACTGGGAGGGGCACCATTTGTAAGCAGCAGTGTCAGTGGCAAAAAGTGAGTGGGGACTGCCCACAGGCTCTGGCGGTGGTGATGGCAGTGGGTGGGGGTGGCAAGTGGTGGGCATGAGCAGGGACTGCCTACAGATGCTGGCGGCAGTGTCAGCAAGAGGGGACTACCCACAGATGCTGGCAACAGTCTCAGTGGTGGAGGGGGTGGCAAGTGGTGAGTGAGGACCACCCGCAGACACCACCAGCTGCATCATTGGTGAGGGGGGAGTTGCAACCGCCTGCAGAATCCAGTAGCTGCTTCAGTGGCAGCCAATCTTGGGGGGGGGCAGGTGCCGCCCTGTGTCCCCCCTCCCCACATTGCCTATGCATGTCACAAATAATTGGATTTTTATTTCTTAATGGATATTTCAGCAATTGAAATGTCAGAAACGAAAAGATGCTTGGACAATTCAGTAACTTGAGCTGCATAAACCCTTGTATTAATACAGAATGCATTAAGGCTTGAGTGAGCTATGTTTCTGATCCTTTCACTACATGTATAGTATCATAAGCATAAGTCCCAGTCATCACTGAGACCTACTTGCATGAAGGTAGTAGAAATCTCTCAATCACCATTCTATTTCTTATTTTTTTAAAGGGGTGTCAAACATGTTTTGTGGGCTGAATTGGACCCATGGTGCCTCTCAGTCTGGTCTGCCAGGCTACTGGCAGGCACTGGAAGTTGGGGGAATAGACTTCACAGAATTTGGGGCCCTCTGACCCACTTGGCATGACCATTGGTAGCAAGCTTGAATCTCTACCACTGCCCTAGACTTGCTCCTGTGATCCTGCTGCTTCTTAACAAGTTACCAGTCTGCTAATGCAGGGACCACTGGGGTGGATCCTAGCGGGAGGGTGGGGGTGCAGTGGTGCAATTGTACTCCTGTCCACTTTGAATCCTGATTAACCCAATAGCTATAAGCAAAGGGTAATTTATTAATGGGTCCATGTCAGTGTGGCATGAAGTTTCAACCTCTCAATATGAGGTTTCAAATCCCACAGGGGTCTTGGTCCTGGTGATGTTCACTGTGCATGCATCTACACATGTGCTTTACTGCACATCAGACTTATGTGCAGTAAAGTATTACCATCTACATATGCACCACAATTAGTGCACAATAGATTAATTTACTCTGGTGTAAGATAGTCCCATCAGACACAGGTCTAAGCTGCAGAAAATTATTGCACTTAAAAGAACATGGAGACAGTGATGTTAGGATTAGTTTGCTCCAGCTCAAATTGAGCTATTCAGTCACAATAATTGTACATGTAGATGCATCCTGTTTTATTACTGATTTGGAAGCTAGCATGGCAAGCTTCCTGAGCAAGTTTGAGGCTGACAAAACTGGGAAGGATTGTGAGCACAATAGAGGATGCAAATATAATTCAGAAGGATCTTGACAGATTGGAAAGTTGGGCTAGAGCTAAAAGAATGAAGTTTAATGTGGAGAAATGCAAGGTGCTTACACCTCAGGAGGAAGATGAGTCTGCAGTGTGATGCAGCTGCACAAAAGGTGAATGCAATTTGGGCCTGCAGCAATTGAAGCATAGGTGCTAGACATAAGAGGTGATAGTGTGTCTCTACTCAGCACTGGTTAGGCCTCATCTGGAGTACTGCATGCAGTTCTGGGCTCCACATTTTTAAAAATGACATCGAGAGGTTAGAGAGGGTTCAGAAGTGGACAGCACAGACTATCAAGGGGTTGGAAAGTCAGTCATATGAGGTGAGGCTGAAGGAGCCAGGCATGTTCAGCTTGTGGAAAAACCACTTAAGAGGGGACATGATAGCAGGATTCAAGTAAAGAGAGGAAAAGCATCTTTTCTCTCTTGTCTTTTGCTGAAGAAGGGAGGATTTGGACCAATGGATTGAAGTTGCAGCCATCTAAAGTAAGTTTAGATTGAATATCCAGAAAAACTTCTGCACTGTGAGAATAGTAAGGCAATGGAATAGACTGCCTAGGGAAGTTGTGGACCCTCCATCACTGGAGGTGTTCAAGAAGAAGTTGGACAGCCACTGGTTGAGAATGATCTAGGCAAGCATAGCTATGCCTATGTTCTACTATGGGTGCTTCCCAGGCTTCTGGGCTTGGCTTGATCCCACCCCTCACCCTCCTTTTTTATCTTATGTGTATCAGGATGTTTTTAACCCTCCCCAGAGGCATTGGGTGTTGGGTAGAGCTAAGGGTGAGGACTTCAACTGGGGTGTGCTGATTTCTCCTGCTAGGAGCAAGGCCAGAAATTCCTGGCTAAAGGGTCTTGCCTCTCCACTTGAGGTCAGGCTGATCACCATATCTGAGTTCAGGAAGGAATTGTACCCCATGGTCGGTGTGGCAGGGCATTGTGTGTGCCTGCCACTTTAAGACCCTGGAGCGGGCAGGTGCCTAATGAGGGCAGCCATTTTAGGTTCAGGGCTGCCTGTATAAACAAGGCAGTTTGGCTGCTGGAGGCCAGGAAACAACACTGTCTGGCCAGAGGACTGCTGAGTTTCATCTGGAGGTAAGGGAGGAGCTGTAGGGGATGGTAAGAGGCTCCTGGTCCTGGGTATGACCGAAAACTACACCCTGCCAGGAGTGGGTTGCCTGGTGGGGCTCCCAGTGGAGCAGAAGCCCCCAGGAAATGCCAGGCCAGTTACCACCCCAGTAAAAGGTGGGTTGGGGCACCTTAACCCCTAGCCCTCACCTTCAGGTGGGTCGCATTTCATGGGAGGTAGTTATAGGGGTTGCATTCCATCAGAGGTAGTTGTGGGGGTGCAAGCCCCGAAGAGGAGAGTTGAAGGCCAGGTGTGGCTGAGGCCACCTGAGCCTTGTAGGGGTTTGAGACCCTGAGGAGATAGAGTTGGGGCTAGGCATGGCTCTGGCCATCTGAGCACCCTGAGGAGGGAAGCCCTGAGACCCCGAGTAAAGGGGGCGTAATGAACAGTAAGAAGCCCCCAGTGTGAGGGCGGGGCAGCATGAGAAGCCCCAATAAGGGAAGAATGGGGGCTCAGCCAGAGAGTGAGAGATCTGAATCTTGATCCCAGTAAGTACTCCAATGTGGGGAGGCAGAGTTTGAGTCAAATATAACATCTGAGCCCCAGGGTGAGGGGGCAGCATGAGAACTGAGGGGGAAGCAATGAGAAGCCCCAGTAGAAGCTCCAGTGTGAGGGGCAGAGATGTGGAGTCCAGTGAAGGAAGAACGAGGGCTCAGCCTGAGAGTGAGAGAGCTGAGTCCTGACCCCAGTAAGTCCTTCAATACTGGGAGGCAGAGTTTGGGTCAGATATAACATCCATAGGAGCATCACGACCTGCTGTCCCCTGTGAGACCCTGAGGCACCAGTCATGGTGTGAGGTATCCCAGCTCCCCACATCTGTGAAGGAGGACCCAGAGATGGGGACCCTGGGAAAAGAGTATGGGTCATACAGCAAGGCCTTCCAGAGCTTCCCCTGACTGGCCCAAGCAGGGGCTGGGACCAGGAAGGTCAGAAGGGCAAGGTGGGACACCCAAGAGCCAGGGTCCTGGGGTCCCGACTGGCCTAGGGGTGGGCCAGGGCTAGAGGGCAGGGCAACCAGTGGCATAGAGATATATGGCCTGGTATGAAGGGAGGAACCCAGGTGGGGTCTTACAGCAGGATTCTGGGGCCCATTGTGTGGGACTGGTGCGTATGAAAACACCATGAGGTTATCTGCAAGACTTGGGCTGTGGTGTAGGGGAAGACTGGAGCTGCAGATACCAGTGGGGCAGAAAATGGGCAGCTTTTTGTTTAATTTACATCTTTATTAATCAATTAAGATCAAGGCGTGACGGGAAAGAAGGCGGGCAGCTTGCTCAAGAACAGGTGGGCAGGCCATGTGGAGATCCGCCCCGAGCAGGCCCCCCATTACAGTCAGATTAATATGGACATATTAATAGGGTTCCTTCCTATGCAGTTGGTGGGGGAGGGCATGGCCTTCTACTGAGGAGCTTTTGAGTTTATATTGACATTTTATAGAAGCAGGACATTGGCTGGCATGGTTCCCCTCCTTTACCTGTGGTAGGTTAGGGTGCTAGGTTTATGTTGTGTCAGGGTTGTAGGTTGTCTCATGTAGAGTTTAGATTATGGTTGTATGGGATGGTTTGCATAGGGATCAGGCAGGGGGTTATATGAGGTTCCTTCCAGCCCTACTCCTGTATGACTGGCTTCATGACTCACTGTACCTGACCCTTTTATACTCTTAATTCCATAGATGTTAATCACCCGCTCTCATTTTTAAAGGTCTTAATATTCCACTGATCAAGCTATCCTTTTTTCTGCAGTTCTTCTGTTAGCTGCTTCTGGTAATGCAACTCATTTCACAGTCCTGCAGACATGTTTTTTTTTTAAACTCTAGCTAAAAACATTAACTCAGGTATGGAAATAACTCCTAGTGAAATATTGGATGAGCTGTCCAGATGTTGAAGAAGTCTAGCTTTTGTTTTATGAATCTGAAAGACGTGCAGTCAGAGTTAAATGTACAGGAGTAATGAGCTGCTAATGATGGAAGGGAATTGGTCAAGAATCAAGGAGAAAGCTCAGAGGTACTGGGTCTCTATGCAGACAGGGAAGCTTCCAGTGGATCCCTAAATGGGTTACAACTTGTGGGGATGAATTTAGAACACCTTATTTGAAAGACCTGTTAAGGGGAGGCAATAACAGAAGCCTTAGTAATATTTTCAGGAAACAAATATTCTCAGGGAGAAAATAGAACAATCATTTAGTTATCTGAAATGCTTACACACAAATGTGAAAAGCATGGAGAATAAATAGAAGGAATTGGTGATATAATTGGGATTACAGGAATGTGGTGGTATAGCTTAGATAACCGTCAAGGGTAAGCATACCTTGTTCAGGAAGGACAGGCAGAGAGGAAAAAGGAAGAGGTGTTGCTGTATTTGTAAAGGTGGCATATGTGTAGTCTGAGGTGCAGTACAAAGTAGGAAGTAGGTGTGTTGAAAGCCTCTTGTCAGAGGGGAGAGCAGCAGGCAGATGTCACCATGGGCGTCTGCTGTATGCTGTCAAACCTGGAGGAAGAGGTAAAAGAGACTTTCTTTAAACAGCTAACAGAAGTTTCCAAATCACAGGACCTGTATCTCATCAGAGACTTTTGTTACTGTTGTTGCCCTGAGCGGTCCGGCCAATGCTCAGGATCTCAATATTATGCTGTTAGGAGGGCATGGTGTACAATTGCACATATGCAAACACACAAATCATTTAGATGCATACACACATACACTACCAGTTCAGGCACATACACATCCAAACCAGCCTAGGAACATGCATACCTATCACCAGTAAAAGTGCATACACTATACACCCCAAAAGTTAGACACAGATCACTAATTTGTATATCATGCATGCATGCACGCACACATGCACACTCACATGCACGCTCACACTAGCAACTCAGATACACAGACATTCAGAATAACTAGCTTAGGTTGATGCACACCTATCACCAGTTTAAGCCCATACACACCAGATTTAGATGGAATCAGTTACCAGTTACAAACACCTGCACATTCAATACACATCCGTGGATTACTAATTCATATACCACACACACACAATGATATCTCTATATAATTTCATAGTTAGTAGGGTCAGAAAGGACCTAAATAGATCATCAAGTCTGACCCCCTGCCATGGCAGGAAACTGGGGTCAAACGACCCCAGCAAGGTGTTCATCTAACCTCCTCTTAAAAACCCCCAGGGTAGGAGCCTGCACCACTTCTCTTGGAAGTTGGTTCCAGATCCTAGCCATCCTGACCATGAAGTATTGCCTTCTGATGTCTAATCTGAATTTACCCTCTGCTAGCTTGTGACTGTTATTTCTAGTGACTCCTGGTAGTGTTCAGGGGAAAAGGGACTCCCCCACTGCCTGCTGGTCCCCTCTGACTAGTTTGTAACAGGCCACTAGATCCCCTCTCAGCCTTCTCTTGTGGAGGCTGAACAGGTTCAGGTCTCGTAGCTTCTCCTTGTAGGGCCTGCCATGCTGCCACCTGATCATGCGAGTGGCCCTCCTGGATCCTCTTCATGTTGTCCACATCCCTCTTGAAGTGTGGCACCCAGAACTGGACGCAGTACGCCAACTGCAGCCTGACCAGTGCCACATAGAGGGGGAGGATCACCTCCTTGGACCTGCTTGAGATGCATCTGTGGATGCATGACAAGGTGCAGTTGGCCTTCCTGACTGCATCCCCACACTGCCGGCCCATGTTCATCTTGGCTTCAATGATGACTCCATGATCCTTTTCTGCCTCTGCACTGATGATAAGGGAGTTCCCCAGCCTGTAGGTATGGTGCTGGTTCTTCCTCCCCAGGTGCAACACCTTGCACTTGTTAGTGTTGAATCCCATCCTATTCTCATCACAATCCTGTCTAGGTCCAATTGTAGCCTATTCCTTCCTTCTAGCATGGCCAACCCCCCCACATCTTAGTGTCATCAGCAAACTTGAACAGGGTGCATTTTACCCCCTCATCCAAGTCACTGATGAAGATGTTGAACAGTGCGGGTATGTGTGTAAATTAGTGAATACACATACAAGTATATATATGTGTGTATTCACTAATTTACACACAAACCACCCACCTACACATACACACAAGTGAGTTTCTGAGTTGGGTGTTGTGATATGTATGCATGTTTGTGCTTGGTGTACTGGGGATACCTTGGGAAAGGTTAAGGTAAGAAAGTAGAAGTGTAGGGAGTGAAAGTTACCAGGACAGGGATTAGAACTGGTGGACTACAAGGGCCTGGGCTGAACTGAGGCTCGGGGGTAACTTTAGGTTAATTGATTAAAAGACAATGCCCAAAGTCTGCAGAACAGGGAAGCGATGCCAGCACAGAGACTGAGGCTGGGACTGGAGCCAGAGTTATGGGGGAGCTGAAAAGGTAGGTGGGGAGAGGGAAAATGGTACTAGGGAAAAATGTGGGTGTTAAAGAGGGGCTCTGGGTGTGGGGAGCCAGAGGATGGCTCCAGGGCAGCTAGAGAAGTTGCAGGGAGCAGCATTAGGTGCTGGGAGCTAGAAAAAACTACAGGACAGTCATGAGGAGATGGGAAGCTGCAGGGGGGAGGATTACTACACAAGGTGTGGAAGAAGTCTCTCTGTTTTCAGGCAGCAGAAACTCACAGGAAAAGCAGCAGGAGAGACTGAAAGGCAGCAGGGACAACAGGAAAGCAAGGAGAGGCTGAGAGGTGGCAGAAAAGGGGAGATGGAATTGGGAGGAGATTGGGAAACTAGCAGAGAGGTGGGGGGTTGGAGCTGAGAGAGAGAGAGAATGAGACTGGAATTTAAGATAGGGTTCAGGAAAACATGACACAACTCGGGGTTGCAAATGACAGTGGTTTTATTGAACAGGGGAGATGGTGACAATGCATCTTATTGGTTCCATTGCACCCCCTGCCACACACACAATGATAGCAGGGGTTAGAGAGGCTTGGTGTAGGGGCTGAAGTTCACTGAAGTCAAGGAGGAGAGAGAGAGAGAGAGAGAGAGAGTCCAAATTGTAGGAGGAGGTGTGCAGGTAATATCTACCTATCCCAGGCTGGAAAGGGGTCCTTGTCCGGTAGGTGTTGTCTAGAGGGGGGTCGCCAGCAGGGCCTCTGGGTAGACAGGTGGTGTGGCATGGTCCTGGTCCAGATGGAGAGGGCTTCCCACTGGGTCTGTCTTCACTGCCCCTTTTTATAGGGGCAGACTTTGTGTGACCCTAGTGACAGGAGGCATGCCCAGGCAAGGGTCAGCCCCTGGCATACTGAGCATGTGTACTCCATGCAGGGATGTGCAGTTTTGGGTGTCTGTAACGGTGAGAGTTGCTGGTTCTTATGTCTTTCAAATACTGGGTTCTTGTCTCTGTTCCTGGGTGAGGTCCATGGTTTCTGGATGAATCAATGTGAGGTGATGGGCCAGTCGTTACAGGCCATTAAGTAGAGGCCTGTTAACATTGTATTTCAGTCATTCCCAATCGCACTCATTCTTCTGGGAACCAATTTGCATGGGAGGGATACATAACTCATACAGTTG
This sequence comes from Crocodylus siamensis, assembly GCF_052110815.1. NCBI lineage: Eukaryota > Metazoa > Chordata > Crocodylia > Crocodylidae > Crocodylus > Crocodylus siamensis. The sequence goes on from NC_143397.1 coordinate 46,323,582, forward strand.
TGACACAGGGGATGCCCGGACAAAGGACACAAGATGGAGACTTGACATATAAAATGGAAACTTGACATGACTTTGGTTCACTTACAGGCCTAAACCATATACTATCCATATGAAACAATACAAATCAATACAAAGATGATAATGATACAATATACAACAGTAAAAATCAATACAAACCTAATAATTATACAATATAAAACAGTGGATATCCAAAACCAAAAACTTGGTACCAAAATAGAAATGTTAAAGCTTATCCTACATCTTAGCTTACTTATACTTATCTAGGGAATAGAGAGGGAGAGAAAAAGTCAGAAATGGTTGGGGAAGGCAAGAAAATGCATTTAAAAAAAAAAAAAAAAAAAAAGAAACTGCGGGTTTTGCTACACTGTAATGTTTTCTGGAATGGAAATGCAGTCTGTAGACTGCACAGGTGTCCAGCAAATACTTAGAATCTGTAAAGGATAAATTTTGGGTGGTGGAAAGGCTAACTAGAAGGGAAGCTCTTCTCAACTTACTACTCACAAATGGGGAGGAATTTGAGAATATGAAGCTGAAAGAAAATTTGGGTAACAATGCTTGTGTCTACACATGCATTAATACACTTTTCTAATCCACATTAAAATTTAGTACCTCCAATGTGAGTTACTAAGTTAATACACACTAGGTAGCACTAATGCACAATAGCTCAAGCACACACATTTTAGGTAATTGCAACAAGTTTGTTCCCTAGGGGCAGCTGTGAAGCACCCTTGTGCCCATATGACTCCTGCCCAGCTCAATCTCTATTTCAGCCCTCCCTTAATTGCTTTTCTGCCACACCTTGTTCTTACTAGAGGTTGAATAAGGGAGACTGCCCATGGGCCTTAGAGTGAGGCTTAGTCCACTTCTGATACCACTTGGTCTCTCGTGGACCCCAGTCACTTTGAGCCGACCCTTAAACTTAACAGACCCTCTTAGCTGGCCTATGCCCTTGCAGGGCCCCTGTAGCTTTGATGGCTACATGCATATCTGCCCCCACAGGGCACCTCTAGCCTTAAGGGCTCAATGCATGGCTCTAATCCTCTCCTACACCAAGTCCCAAGCCTTGCTGATGTTCTCTCTCTTTGTTTTTAACTATTCATACACTCTTGGGCCCTCAGACCCTCTGGTCTCTTACACAGCCCCTCCTTCAGGCTCTTGGATCCTCTGGCCACACACTCCTCTGGGCTCCCAGACCCACTGGTCCATCTCAACCTTTCCCTGGGGCTCTTAGACATTCTGGTCTGGGTCTAAACCTTTTCCTAGGCTCTGCAAACCTGTTACTGGGCCCCACCCTCGGTCTGAGGGCTCCCGGGTTACTGGTTCTCTAAATAGGCCTTGAGCCTTCCCCAGCAGAGCTCAAGAGTAAACTACCAGTGTAACTTAAACAAGAAGTATCTCAGCCCTCCGACAGACACCTCAAACCCTCTAGGGGTTTAACATAAAGGCCACTTGCCTGTAAAACCCTGTGTTTCTCAGCCCATGGAACTTGCCTCTGTTCCCAGGCCTGCAGAGTTTTTCAGTAAAACCCAAGTCCCTTCAGGAGCCCTGGACCCAGGAGCTCATCACTTCATAGTTGCTTGGAAGAGAATAACTGACCAGTGCAGGCTCTGGGCGTATATAGCTCCAGCCTGAACCCTCTTCTGGTCAGATGAGTCCCTTATTAGTCCCCCCCCGCCTGACCCCCAGCACCTGCAAGCAGCTTCTCAGGCTGCTTTCTCTCTTAAAGAAGCAGGCACATTCCAGTTCCCCACTACAGTGATACTTAACATCCAGTAGCGTATTTTACTGTGCATTAGTGTAATAGCATGGCTTTTGACGCGCCACTTTAATGTGCTGTAAAATAGGCTACTGTAAATTAAATTGCACATGTAGATGCTCCCAGTGACTACAACTAAACTCTTATTGAATCCATGGGGGCTGTTCCTGATTTTCAGTCTGTCCTGCTCTCCAATACTGGTTTCCAGTATGTCACCTGGCTCTCTTCTACGTGCTTCACAATTGGTTCATGAAACTAAGCAAAAGAAGGAAGGAGAGCATGAGCATAAACATGTTGGCCTTCAAAAACAAACAAAAAAGTAGATTTTAATGAATTTGGGGAACTTGTGGGCAGGATCTCCTGGGAGACCAGTCGGAAGGGAAAAGGAGACCAGGAGAGCTTTAAAGAAGCCATATTGAGGGTGCAGGAGAAGAATGGAAAGTGTAACAGGAGACTGGCCTGGCTGGACAGTGATTTCTGCAAAAAGTTGAAACTCAAAAAGGAATCTTACAAAAAGTGGAAACTTATACATGTGATTAGGGAAGACTGTAAGTGTACACAGGCATAAAGGGAGAAAATCAGGACGGCCAAGGCATGATTTGAGATGCAACTGGCAAGGGTCTTAAAAGGCAATAAAGAGAGATTCTACAAGTATGTGAGAAGTAAGAGGAAGACCAAAGAAGGTATAGATTCCTTGCTAAATGCACAATACAACCTAGTTACAGATTATGCAGACAAAGCTGAAGCATTTGATGTCTCTTTACTTCAGTCTTCCCAAAGTTGTACTTCAGCTACCTGATGCCAAACACATGTTAGCAATGTTAGCAAAGAATTATGACATCATTGGGATAACGGAGACCTGGTGGGACTCCACCCATGACTAGACCACAGGTAGAGAGGGCTATACCCTGTACAGGAGGGATCATGTTGACAAAAGGGGCGGGGGTGTAGCTCTCTATGTGAAGGAAAGCTACATGTCCCTGCAAGCTGATGTTGGTGACCAGCATGGACAGCTAGAGACCCTCTGGGTAAAAATTCATGGGGAATTCGGCACAGGGGACTCAACGGTGGGAGTCTACTACAGACCTCCCACTCAAAGTCCTGAGCTTGACCAGGAGTTCGCCCGGGAACTGACTGAGGCCGCTTGCTCCAGGACCTTGGTTGTCATGGGTGACTTCAATTACCCGGACATCTCGTGGGAAGATCACTCAGCAAAATCCAAGCGGTCACAAAGCTTTCTCTCATGCGTGGATGACCTCTACCTGACTCAAGAAGTCTATGGGCCAACGAGAGGCAAAGCGCTGTTCGACCTGGTACTGACTACGGGGGACGACCTAATCGGCTACCTAGTCATCGATGGGAAGCTGGGTGACAGCGACCACGAGCTGATCACCTTCACCATCTGCCGTAAAGCTGGCAAGTCAGTCAGCAACACAGAAGTCCTTGACTTCAGAAAAGCTGACTTTGACAAGCTCAAGAGGCTAGTCAGTCAGGCCCTCGGGGACCATGACCCCAGGGAGATGGGAGTTCAAGAAGAGTGGTTGCTTCTCAAGGAAGTGATCCTTAATGCACAAGCTAAAACTATTCCAACACGGAGGAAAGGCAGCAAGAAGGCACAGCAGCCCTCCTGGCTCTCCAGGGACCTAGCGGACCTCCTGCGGCTAAAAAGGAAAGCTTACAAAGGATGGAGGACAGGATTCACCTCCAAGGAGGATTATTCTGTGCTGGTCCGGTCCTGCAGGGAGCAAACCAGGAAAACCAAGGCTGCAACTGAACTCCAACTAGCTTCAAGCATCAAGGACAACAAAAAGTGTTTTTTCAGATGTGTGGGGAGCCGGAGGAAAAGCAAGGACAACATTGGACCCCTGCTAAACCAGATGGGGCAACTGAACAACTGATGCCCAGGAAAAAGCCAACTTATTAAATAGGTACTTTGTGTCAGTCTTTCATCAGTCCCATGGGACGCCCATGCCTGCTATGGGACAGGGAGATCCGGGTGATGGATCTCCCTGTCTCCCTACCCTCCATAAATGCTGACCTCATGAAGGAACATCTTGAGAAGCTGGATACCTTCAAGTCAGCCAGCCCTGACAATCTGCACCCCAGGGTACTCGAGGAACTGGCGAGCGTCATAGCCCAGCTCCTGGCATGGATCTTTGAAAACTCCTGGCGCTCTGGTGTAGTGCCCAAAGACTGGAAGAAGGCCAATGTGGTGCCGATCTTCAAGAAAGGGAGGAGAGTGGATCCGGCTAACTACAGGCCCATTAGCCTGACTTCTATCCTGGGGAAGATCTTAGAAAAGTTTATTAAGGAGGCCATCCTTGAGGGACTGGCCCAGGCTAACATCCTAAGGGATAGTCAGCACGGGTTTGTTGCGGGTAGGTCTTGTTTGATCAATTTCATTTCCTTCTATGACCAGGTGACCTATTACCTGGACGAGGGAGAAGAGATTGATGTCATATATCTTGACTTCAAAAAAGCTTTTGTTCTGGTATCCCATGATCACCACTTGGCCAAACTGGCCAGTTGTGGCCTTGGCTCCACCATGATCCGCTGGCTGGGAAATTGGCTCCGTGGTCGGACCCAGAGGGTTGTAATTGATGGCAGTCACTCATCGTGGTGCCCTGTGACCAGTGGGGTCCCTCAAGGCTCTGTCCTTGGACCCATACTGTTCAACATTTTCATTAATGATGTGGACATGGGAGTCAGGAGTGGACTGGCCAAGTTCGCCAATGACACCAAACTTTGGGGCAAAGCATCCACACCAGAAGATAGGCGGGTGATCCAGGCTGACCTGGACAAGCTCAGCAAATGGGCAGACGAGAACTTGATGGTGTTTAACACCGAAAAATGCAAGGTTCTCCACCTTGGGAGGAAAAACCTGCAGCATCCTTATAGGCTTGGCAGTGCTACGTTGGATAGCGCTACAGAAGAAAGAGACTTGGGGGTCATCATTGACCACAAGATGAACATGAGCCTGCAATGCGATGCTGCGGCTAATAATGCGACCAAAACGCTGGCTTGCATCCATAGATGCTTCTCGAGCAAATCCCGGGACGTCATTCTCCCCTTGTACTCGGCCTTGGTGAGGCCGCAGCTGGAGTACTGCGTCCAGTTTTGGGCTCCACAATTCAGAAAGGATGTGGAGAAGCTTGAGAGAGTCCAGAGGACAGCCACACGCATGATCAGAGATCAGGAAAACAGATCTTACGATGATAGGCTGAGAGACATGGGACTCTTTAGCCTGGAAAAGCATAGGCTCAGGGGTGATCTGATGGCCACCTATAAGTTTATCAGGGGGACCACCAGGATCTGGGGGAATGTTTGTTCACCAGAGCGCCCCAAGGGATGATGAGGTCAAACGGTCACAAACTCCTGCAAGACCGTTTCAGGCTGGACATAAGGAAGAATTTCTTTACTGTCCGAGCCCCCAAGGTCTGGAACAGTCTGCCAGCGGAGGTGGTTCAAGCACCTACATTGAACACCTTCAAGAGTAAATTGGATGCTTATCTTGCTGGGATCCTATGACCCCAGCTGACTTCCTGCCCTTTGGGCAGGGGGCTGGACTCGATCTCCTGAGGTCCCTTCCAGCCCTGATGTCTATGCAATCTATGAAATGTGGCAGCAATGTTAAGGAACATGCTAATTACTTAGGCAACCTACATGTTTTTCATAGATTCATAGACATTAGGGCTGGAAGGGACCTCAGGAGATCATCGAGTCCAGCCCAAGTTGGCTGGGTCATCTGGGACGTGCCATAGGATCCTGAAGGAATTGGCTGAGGTATTTTCAAAGACACTTGGTTTCCTTCTTGAGAACTTGTGGTCAGTTGAGGTCCCGGATGACTGGAGAAGAACAAATAGTGTCCAACTTTAAGAAAGGGAAGACGAAAGATCTGTTGAATTATAGGCCAGTCAGCCTGACCTCAATACCTGGAAAGGTCATGGAGTAGATCGTCAAGGAATCTATTGTGAAGCACTTGGAGGAGAACAAGGCAACAGAATGGAGAACAGGACAGACTGGAAACCAGGAACAGCCAGCATGGATTTACCAAGAGTAAGTCATTCCTGACCAGCCTGATTTCCCTCAAAGGTGGTAAGGTGACAGACTTTGTGAATGTGGGGAGACAATACATATGATATACCTTAACTTTAGTAAGGCTTTTGATATGGTCTCCCACATGTGAATTTTTTCATTATAATAATAAACATCTTGCCAATGTTGAGCCCTAAATACATGTTACTTAGTTAATACTCTTCTTCCTCAGATATTCTTTTTCTAAGCGTTACTGGTATGCACAGCATGTAACTGCACTCATTTCCACTTGCCTAGGTGTGTAGTGTGTGTATATATATATATAGACATCCTTTGCAGTGGTTTCTATTTAGATATATAAGAAAACATAGACTGAAAGGGATTCTTGCTATCAAAGTTTTAGAAAGCAACCAATTATACTGCAAATAACTCTAAGCTTCTGCCAGTCCAGAGTTTGAACTTCTCAGATATTTATGATTTGTAATATCTCTAAATTATTTTAGCTTACTTGTGGTTTTAACTCAAACATTGAAACTAAAATATGAGGAACAGCTTCAAGAATGACCTTTTTAGGAGAATCTTTTTTACAGCTTAAGAGACACCAGTTCAATACATAAACTGTCACTGAAAATATAGCTACACACGTTCAGTAGACAAATAAGTGCCGTCCCTTTGGGTGCCAGTATGATATCTTTCACCATATACAAAATTCATAAGCTTTTCGTAAAAAAGAAAAAAGAATATCAAGTACTTACAAGGCACAAATTCTTAAAATTCTACTGGTAGAAAATATTACTTCAGTAATTTAATTTATTTTTTTATTTTTTGGGCTGTCATAATGCTGATTATGACCACTTTTCCACTTAGGACTTATTGGACTGGGTATTGATCATGTGTTCTTATATGACAGTCCATATTTTAAAGAGCAAGATGTGGGGAGTGGAGAGTAGGAAAGGAAAGAAGCACTGATAAGCAAAGTGACCTGTCCATATTATTTGAGCAGATCAATAGCAGATTTGGGACTAGAACATAAGTCACTTGACTCACCTGTCCTCTGTGCTTTGATTTAAGTTTCTGAAACCAACTTTGTCACTGAATATTTTCCAGAGGATATCTGATAGGTACCAATATGAAGAAAAATTGTCTGTATTGGATATCGACACTATGGGGCTTATAATTTGGCTGATAAATGCCTATGTTGCATACAACTGCAGCACACTATGGAGCAGAGCCTTCATTGTGGAGAGCTGCCTCCAGCTGCTAAGTTGGAATGGGAGGGAAAGGGGGGGCATATCAACATCCCCCATAATGAGGGAGGGGGTAGGGGCAGGTGCTGCCCAGCCGAATGGATGGAGCCATGGCTAATGTGGTGGAGGAGGCCCCCTCCAGTGCTTGAATCCTGGGAGGGGAGGTGTGTGCCCCAGGATCTGTGTGGTGTGGGGAGGGCAGCAGCTGTGGGGAGGAGCTGGTGCTGGGCAGGGCTGTTCTTGACCAGGGTTGGGCTTGGAGTGGGCTCCAGCAGTGCTGGGAGGAGGCTGCAGCTCCCCTCCTCCCCCACAAATTTCACTGCAAGTGCTAGGAAAAGCCAGGGCTGCATTGGGTGGAGGTTAGCAGTGGTGGCACTGGGAGCAAAGCTATGGTGAAATTTGGGGTGGCTGCAGCCTCCTCCCAGTGCCACTGGAGCCTGCTCTGAGCCCAACTCCCAGCAAGAAAATCCCCAAGCAGTGCTGATTTGGCTCCATCCTGCAGCTGCTGCCCACCCTGCACCATGCAGATTGGGGGGGCACATCCCCCCCCGCGCCCTCCCAGGGTGCAAGCACCAGTGGGAGCTGCCCTTACCCCACAAGCCATGGCTTCACCCACTGCCTCCCCTGCCCTGGCTCAGCACTGCCTGCCCCTGCCCTCACCCTCACCATGGGGGGCATTTATCTGCCCCCCCATACCCGTTCTCTCCCCCCTCCCCTTCCACCACACTTGGCTTACCACCTGGAGGCAGCTGTATCAGAAATCAGATCAGTATCAGCCAATGTGCCTCCTTAAATATCAGCTATCAGTACTGGCCCCCAACTTCTCTATTGGTGCACCCTTAATATGTTCTTGAGCATTAAACTATTTATTAAGTTCTGTCTTGTTGCACAGTGTCTAGTAACAAATATTGCATCTTGTACATAAATACCCCGTAAGATAACTAGATTCACTGTTCTCTGTTCTGTCAGTTTAATGGACATAAAGTAGCATTATACAGTATTTTGTTTTATACAAGGCATTACTTTCAATGTACTCCTGAAATATAGTATATTCAAAGTGCTATGTTTATAGTAATGAAACACAATTTTTAACGACTTTTAGGCCAATAAATTTACAGCAGAAAAGTCATGTCAGCGCATTTGTATTGAAGTTTTGCTTGCCTTTAATCTGTAAATGATGATGGCTTATCACTCTATATATGGATCCTACTACAAAAACTTTCAAAATATAGTAGAATAACCAAAACTTAATTACTTTATATTGATAGGCAATATTATGAGAGATATTTGATAATTTCTTAAGAACCTGAAATCATTTTGAAAAAGACACCTCTGATTCATCTGGGTGATATGACACACAGATATGGCATATGAAGCAGGGATATTTTAACTGTCTTCAGTGTTATTCTTCATCAGATGAATGTGTTGCTCCCTTCTAAAATACCATCTAAGGTAAGCTTCAGTATTACACAGATATCCAAGACTGTCTGTTTCTTCCCAGAGGAACAGTCAAGACTGTAGTAATCTGCACCCTCAGGATACTGTGAGGGGATATGTTGAGCATGGTTAGACACTTCCTGTCCTGTTCAGTGGGTTATCAACCTAGCTACTTGACTGCCATTCAAAGAAATTTTGAAGGCTCCATGAAGTCCAGTGTTTGTTTCTCTTGTGAACAGTTCCCAAACTCACAGTTCATCAAGCTAAATTCTTCTGATATACCATAATTCTGGCATGTAGTGACTACTCTACACCAGTGTTCTGGGAAACGCGACTCCACAGAACTAATCTGTATACCAGTTAGAGGCGGGAAAGCCTTGTTTTCAACTAAAAAATATATATATATTTTAAAATAAGAGTTTTATCACAATATTTTTTGTCATCTCCTCTGTAGTAAGAATTGCATATGGAACTAATGCAGCTTAAAGCTGGGTGAAAAGGTAGGCCAAAAGCAAACTGCATACATGTAACTCTTACTGAAATGACAAAACATAGAAAGCTGAAGATCGCCCTGACAGAATGGATAAGGTTCTGAAAGGCCTGAATAATTAGATGTTGTTAAAGAGGGAATAAAAACATTTTTCATCCCTCTTCCAAACTGTCTAAAAGAAATCTGGCTTGCCTACATACAGGTGAGGGTTTATAGTATATGAGTGGGTCAAAGTAGGGATTAGGACATATGTTACTAACTTAATGACTACTAGTATTTAATGCCATGTGATGAATATATGTCCTGCATATGTTTTCTTAATACATATTTTCAAATATTTCCCTAGGGAATTAAGCTTTAATAAAGCCAAACAGTTGTAGCCTTAATAAAATCTTTTTTTTTTTTTTTTTTTTTTTTGCAACAATTTATTGCTTGTAACTTCTCTATCAGTTCTCTTGACTCAAACCCTTCCTAATGCTCTCCATTATTTTGAGACCACTACTGTAGAAAGTTGGGGGGTTTTTTAGCTAAATTAATGTAGGATAATGGTAAAGGGTGGAGTTAAGTATTATGATGAGGCAGACTTAATTTTTTATCTCTAACTTTCAAAAATTTTTAAATGTAAACTAATCTTGAATGTCAAGACTTCAACACAGACTCTAACATTCTTATTTTGGACAAGACCGTATAGTTAGGGTTGAGAGTTTGACTAGACCAAAAATACTTGGTCAATTGACCAGTCAAATATTGTCAACTAATGTTCAATTATTTTAATCATTAATTCATTATAATAGTGAAGACAGAGACTTTAATCTTCAGTAGGTTAGATAAGTATACTAATTACATCCTTCTGCTCCCCCCAAGTTAGTTAACCATTATTGTGAAACAACAAAATTAAATTCTGGAAAGCTGTAATGATTTTTTGTGACTCTTAGTATTAGGTAATTTTAAATGTGCATGATATTGAAGACTAAACAGTTATTCTTTTCTTTTACTTTTATCCTAAAATCCAAGGGTCAGCCACAACAATTACAAGCCCCCTCCCAACCCCAACCCCCTGCAAAAAAAATCCAGAAATAAAACATGCTTAGCAACTATACAAGATATGTTAGGTTTAAGATGCAGTTATGCTAAGTAGGCAGCAGGCCAACTCTTCAAGCACTTTTCTATTTGCATTTACAGATGCCTGCAGTCACAACAGGTGGCCAGTAGGAAAAGCTGCTGTGTTGCTGATTTTGATTCTTCCCTAAGCACAGAGTCCCCTGCTCCTGCAACCCCAGGAGGATTAATGTGGGCAACGGAAAGGAGGCTGGAAGAGCTCAGGAATGAGGAGCAGGGCTGGAGGTGCCTGCTTCTAAATGAAGTGTGAGCATGTGTGTATCCATCAGTGAGTCTAGGGTTTTAAAAAAAGGAAGTACAGCAGAAGCAGGGTCCCAAGTGGGGGTAGGCAAGGAGCAGGTTTAGGAAAGAGAGACTGTTGGGATATCACTGTGTAAGGACGCAGATGCATGTATCCCATTGATATTCACTTGTTGGTCCTATGCTGAACCAGTCAGTCAGTTGACCAATCAGTCAATCAGGTTAGTGCTCCTCTCAGTTCTCTCCTGCCACGACTTGATGAATTAATTAAATTAGGGAGGTGTGATGACTTCCCTGACCTGGTACTGACCATCACTCATCAAATGCAAGGACAGGCAAAAGAAAAGAAAAAAGACTTCTTCCAACAAGAACAAAAAAACATGTAGAGTTCCGACATGTCTGCTTGCTCCCTTTTCCCAACAGTGCCGGGGTTTTTAGTGGCTGTTGTCACTCCTCTCCCCTTTCAGTCTGCAAATCCCAATTGCTGCAGCTGTGATTGGATTTTTTTTCTTGCTTCAATAATTGGTGTCTCACTGGCATAATTAGCCGCCCTCTGTGGCGAATTAATGTGGAAACATGTTTTATGAGCTCCTCCAAGTTCTATAGACCCTGTGGGTCTGCTGCCCCATTCCCCAGGACTTCAGTCCAGATGTGCAGCCGAGCGATTGCCCTGTCTGCCGGCCCCATCTTCTCCTTTTCACCTCCTGTCTCCCTGTCAGCGCATGGTGCCGGAGGCAGCTCCCAGAGCCTGGGTAGAGACAATCTGGCTCACCCGGTGAGTTGGTAAGACTGACCCTGGGCAGATCGGAAGCACCCTCCTGAGTGTGGCCACACTGCTACTGCTAGATACACCCCTCTGACCAGGGAGTTCCCCTGGGCAGGTATCATTTATCTTCCCACAGAGACCATCCACCCAGTGCCACTGTCCCCTATAAAGCCCACTCACACAGCTGTTCTCTGGAACTGGAGCTCCCAGGCCAGTGGGGAACCTCTAGGGGTCTGGACAGGAAGTACCCACAGGAAGGGGGGACTGCACACTGCTGCTGTCCCTGGTGAAGCTTGGCACCCTCTGCAGCTTCTACCTGTACTCCTGGCTGGATTGGGGAAGGAGCACTTTTGGGGCTCCGCCTATGGTTGATTCATCTAGGGACAGCAGAAGTAAGGAGCAGGCTCCCCACTTCCTGTACTCACTCCTGGGAACTCCAGAAGCCACAAGTAGTTGTACAGGATGCTGGGTTCATCTGAGAATAGTAGTGGCGGCTGTGTCTTTGCTTCATGCTGCTTCCCTTGCTTGGTTTCCCCTGCTGGCCTGAAGGCTCCAGTTGTGGGAGCAGCAGGTGCCAGGTTTGGATAGAAACAGTGATTATGGTGGCAGCAGCAGCAGGTAAGTCCCTCCTTCCTGTGCTTGCTTCTTGCCTGGCCCCCCACCAGCCTTGCTGGAGGTTGGGGGAGGAAGAGGTCATTATGCTACACAGTGGAACAGAGTGCGTGACTGTACCACTGAACCAGCCCCTCTCCCACCCACCGCCTCCCTTTCTAGATCTGCCTCTGTATGCATCTTGACTCCTGCAGGACTGGGGAGTAAGAAGTGTAGTCTCCTGCTCTTGCTAACTGATGACACCACATTTCAATAAAAAAGGTGGGCTGCTACCTACACAAGGCCATTCTTGCCTTCATGGACAATTTTGAACATTCATGACAATTTCATGGGTTTCAAATACCATAATAGGCAGTCAGTTGACCAGCCAATTGACATTATTTGACTGGTCAATTGACCATTTTGTCAACCCTAACATGGTTTAAAACATACTGAATTCTTGGTAGCTCCTGTTTACTGTTCCGACTCTTGAAAATAAGGCTATTTAGTCAGGCCAAGAGTTTTGGGGCCCAATTTCTGGCCCCTTAGTATTCAATGTCTAAACCCCACTGTGTGGAATTTTGCGTCTAATCTTATAGTGCAGTAACAAATGTGACACTATTATAAAGAGAATTCATATGAGGAAAAAGGACATCCCAGCACTAAATTGGTTGAACTGTTTGAGAATCCCATATAGGTCTCAGATAAGAAGCTTATCTCTTTTATTGTCTAAGTGCTTTTTGGGCTCTTTGTTCTGTTCTTCATGTCCCAATTTGGTAAATCAAAGTTTCCTTTGAGTTTCTGTACATCGCTTGAATTAAAAAAAAATATTAAGGTTAAAAATGACAAAGTAAGAACCTTTACCCTCTAATACTTTATCTGCAGGGAACCTGTGGCACCAAATCCTACACTACTACATTTGTATAAGGAGGACATTTGACTTCATCAGTGTGAAACCAGAATTAGGCAAATTGTATCTTTTTTTTCAAAGATCAACCTTATATGAATTGTGAAGTGGGCTTTTTATTTCAAAATCTGGCATGAACTTGGAAGAATTGAATATGGGAATGAAGCCTTCTTGTTTTTTGGTTTTTTTTATGAAAAGGTCTGCGTGTACAATGTTATGTTTCCCCAGATTTATTTTCAGACAGATTACACCATTCAGAGTCTCAGAATCAAAATGGTGTTTAGCTGGGGCAGTCAATATGCAGTCTAAACATGTGACAGATGCAGAGACAACTTCAAAGATGCCATTACAAGTGCCTGTGGAGATATTTAAGGAACCAGATGCTGCTGCTTCATGTCTTCCACAGCTCAGAATGTGTCCTGTGATCACCTTCCAAAGAGGGGGTGTGATACAATATGCTGAAAAAAACAGTAATCCCTTTTTGTCTTTATATGGGCTTTGAGTGCTTATTTAGAAGATGCATGCATTTCATGCTTATGTACGTGCACTGGATATACTCAGTATATGCATTCACACACAATTGTTGGGTTATTTAAAAAAGCAGCATTCTTTGAGTGATTATGAAATAACATTTTTTAAATCCTAAGAGAACAATTTGAATCTTTTTAGTTTGTTCTTAGGTAAGTAAACATCATTGTACATATTGTATAGTCTAGGCAAAGATGCTTCAATCAGTTGCTTATATGGGACAGTGAAAGCTACAATCTTCTGCATGGTTTTGGCTTTCTGTGGAATTGTTCTATTAGGAACCATAAATTCAATCCCACTTCTTTCCCTAACCTCACACTGGCTAATGAGGGAGAGTGGAGAATTCTTTTATCTCATTTAGTGGGATTATGTGTTTTATGTTAGGTTTGTCTTATTTTATTTTCATGGTCCATGTTTACTACATATGTTCCATAGGCAAAACACATTAGTCTGTGGCAGTAAGACAGAAGAATCTTCCATGATAGCAATGGATTCAGAGATACACTGGTCATGTGGCTTTACTGAATTAAGTCCTATTTGAACTACAGCATGTAAGAACATAAGAAGCATGCTACTGGGTCAGACCAATGGCAGTCCATCTAGCCCAAAATTTGGTATTTGAAAGTGGTAGGGGTGGATGCTAGAGGAAGAACATTAACACAGATGTATCTAGAGTGATTTATCCTCCCCCCACATTTATTACCTTCCCTAACATCTACCATTATTGGTTTAACGATGCTAGAGGAAATGACTACAAGTATTCTATTCAACACCTATTAATAGATTTATCATCTGTGAACTTACCTAGTCCCTTTTTTAACCTACTGATGCTATCTGGCTCTATCACCTTCTGAAACCATGGTTTTTATCTTTTTTTTACTTTCTATTGCCCTGTCTATATATCTCCAGTCATTGCATTGGCTTTTTTGGCTACTGCCCACTCACATTTAGTAACTCATATTCAGCTGATTATCCATCATGACCCTCGAGTTTTTCCAGAGACAGTAGGAGTGTCTACATGAGACGCTTACTGAGCATTAGCCTAATAATACTGCACAGTAGTGTGTCACAGCAAAAAAGCATGCTGATAGCCTACTGAGTTATTAGGCTAATGCTCAGTAAGCAGTAGGGCTATGTGAAGCTTCAGGTGGTGATTTGATTTGGAGGAGATTCGGCCTGATTGGGTAGCCGAATCTCCGAATCCGAATCAAATCAGGGGACTAATTTAAAGGTCCGAATCAATTCAAAACTCTCTGAATGTTTGCCAAAGATTTGGAGAGCTTTGATTTGAGCAGTCCGTGGTGGCTGCAGCAGGGAGCTGCAGTTGACTCCAACTGGTAAGTAGGGGATGGGGGAGAGGAGGCTGTGGGAGGGGGGAGAGGACTATGGGGACCTGCCAGCCCCCTTGGCCCCTCCCCACCCCCCCACAATTCCTGCCCACTCCCCCACCCACCTCCTGGTTCTTAAAAAAACCCCTGGTTCTCACCAGGTGTTGCCGGGGAGGGGGTGATCTCCACCCCCCCCCACTGCCCCACACTGTATGGGGAGCTCTGCCATGAGCCCCCAACCCCTCCTTCCTCCCCCATGGTTGTCCCACTTTGGCCTGCTCCAGCCCTTTAAGAAAAAAAACAAACAAGAAAAGCTCTGGGACTCGCCACTCCTGCAGCAGCTTCAGGTCTCCAGGGACTTGTGCAGAGCCCCCCCATGTAGTGTGGAGCAGCAGGGATCGCCCTCTACCAGCAAGAATGATGAGTCTGAGGGTTTTTTCTTTTTTCTTTTTCTGAAAGGGCTGGAGCTGGGGTGGGCAGGGCACCCATGAGGGACCTGGGGGAGTGAGGCAGGGATTGGGGGGGCTTGTGCAGAGCCCCCATGCAGTGTGGGGTAGTGGGGTGCAGCAGGGATTTCCCCCCTGCCCGGGAGCACCTAGTGAGCACCAGGGCTCTTTTTGTTTAACAAGTGCCAGGAGCTAGGGCAGGCAGGGCAGCCATTGCTGGGCTGGGAGAGGGGCAGGGGATGGGCCTGGTTGATTTGAAGAATTGGCAGCAGCCAAGTGTCCAAATCAGATTTGGCTGAATTGAATCAGGACAGTGATTCAAATCACTGAATCAAATTGCCGTCCTCCTAAATGGCCCAATCTGAAGCGAATACTAGCCACTTCGCACAGGCCTAGTAAACAGCACTAAACCATTCACCAGCTAGTGTGCAGTAACTCTAGGTACTGTGTATTTAGTTAGTTCTTTATTAAGGAAGTAGTAAACTATATGTACAGTATCTAAGGCTCATTAATGAACACATAGAGATGCCCAGTGTCTGCCAGGGTTTTCCTGATCATACTTCCCTGATTCTGCCAGCATGGCCTTTATACATTTTGTATGACTTAATCTTTGTTTGTAGGGAAGCATATAGCATTTGCTTGTGCCAAGCCTACCAAGTGAATGACATCACTCTTTCAGTGACCTGTCCTATTCATCATTTATCAGTCCCTTGAACTTTGGTCCACTTGTAAACTTTATTAGTAATGGCTTTTTTGGTTTCTTTCAGTTGATTGACTAAAATGTTAAGTACTGTGGAACTGTTCTTGTAGGATCCAACTCGAAAAAGACCAGCATATATTTTCACAGTGATCTCTTTACAATTGCACTGAGATTTATCAGTTGGTCCAGTGTTTCCCAAACTTTTGACACCTCATGCACACTTCTTTTCTGGATTAAAATTGGTAGCACATTTCACTCTTACACCTGAAAAGGTGTATATATGTATTTTTTTTCAAACCATAACATACTACATTCCCCTTTTGGAGAAAATCATACCAATGCTGGGATGTACTGTTCAAAAAATGACACCAAATAAATCTTTCTTTGTGGGAGGAGTGGAAGGTTGCAAACCATGGTTTCATCTGTGCATCTTCCTGCCCACCAACCTGCTTGCAGCAGATTGCACTGCTGGGAGCTTGGCAGGAGGGACACAGGGGCTGCCTGGGGGTGGGGAAAGGCAGGGGAAGGCAGCAGCTATGGTGGCAGTCCCCAGGGAAGCAGCTGCAGGTGCCGCTGGAGTTGCTGAGTCAGGCACAGGATGCTGGACAGGGAAGGAGAGCTCTTGCCTCTTCACACAGGGGGAATCTCGTGGCATACTTCCATCGTTCTGACAGTATGCTAGTGTGACTTCGCACACCCTTTGGGAATCACTGAGTTAGTATTTAATTCACTTTATTGTGTGCTTTGACTTGAGTGCTTTAGGACATCTTAGTTAAATTTAAGTAATTGGTTTGCCTTGTGAAGCCAGTTTTTTGCCTTATTCTTTGGCTTGCTTTGAGCTAAATTTGAATGCCAGATAAGATTGAAAGGAAAGGCTTTTATTTTATGCATTGCTTCCATGACTGAAATGTACTTACCTCCCCCCAGTATCCTATAGGGTTTCTTTTTCCCACCTGCCAGTTATTTTTGGCCTGGGAATTCCTGGTTTAAAGACTCTTTCACTGGTTCTTGCTTGTTATAATAATATTGGTGCAGAGACTGTTGTAACTGTGCGTATTGGGGCTAAAGGCTATTGCAAATTTGAGTGCAGAGTTAAGTGACTGTACAAAGATGCAATGAGTACTTCGGATGAAAGGATACCCTCCCTCTTTGTTTTGTGTTCAAGTTCTTTGTTTGGGGAAAGGGCTAATTACGAGATTTCAGTTCAGAGCCAAATACCACCTGACAAAGCCCTTGGGGGTATCTGCATAGGTACCCCATCACAGACACTAAGGAGAGTAGCTACCTTAACCTAATTCTGTTGCTGGTTAATGGGTTTAGAGATTTATGGTGTAAATAGTCTAATAACAATATAGCCACTCACTTCTAGTCATTGTGAATCTTGATTCACTGATCTTTTCATGGAAAGACAAAGCTGATTAAAACAGATAATTACTAGAGTTGTTCTGTATGGTACATGAGAAAAAGTAAGAGAGAGATGGTCAGAATACAAAACTGAACCTGTACTGAGTAGTCTGCCTTTACCCAGATTTCCTAGGCAGTATAAACCTTCTCATATGCTGTGCTGATACACAATTGCTTAAAACTCCTCATTTTTTATGACTAGTGGCTTAGGGGATGATACAAACCATAGATGCTCTGCTGAGATATTTCATTCAAAATCAGGACTGGGGATAATGGTATTTTGTGATGTAAAGGTGCATGGGGTTTTAAATGTGGAGGTTAGGTAAGGAACATTTCAAGAAAACTGCATCCTGCTCCTAGGTTGTTATTATTTAATTAAATCATTTATTCTAGAAGCAAATGAAATGTTCTGGAAAACTCAAATCCATTGCTGAGCTTTAGAAGTGAATTAGTAGAAAACTGTATATACCGTTATACTTCTCCTTTTTAATTACATGCTCTCAGAATATACATTAGCTTTCCTTTTCTAAACCAAATCCAGAGAGAATATGTATTTTATTAATTCTTAAATTCAAATATGTGGAATATTTAAAAAAAACTTTCACGTAATTATCTCCATGAAAAGGGATGGTTATAAGTGGAAAATAAATAGCAAAGGATATTTTTCTTTCTAATGTAAACATCTGGCAGTAATCCTTGCTTACACAATTAATGGGCATTTAATTGGCAATGATCAGTTTATTGCAGCAATATGAAGTGAATGTTTCCCCAGGAACAAACAGCTGTTGCAAGAATTTCACAGCAATTTAGCAAACACCAGGTGATAGCTGTATCCAGAATGAACTATTCTGTCTCCAAGCAAATACAGTAGCAGTGAATCAGAAAAAGGTATAAAAATAGCGCTGCTGGATTTATCTGATTCTTGCAGACACTGGAATATTGGTTTAAAATCAAAGTTGATGTACTTTAATGTGATTTCATTTCATTAATAAATTCAGTCCTGAATTTCTTTTCTAACTACTGTGGACTTGAATGTCTAGTGACCTAAGTAAGAGTTTCAGATCTATTAGCCATACAGGACAGCAACTTTAAATGATCATTAAATGTAAAATATCTTAACACTTTTGAGGGGTCTTCTAGTGGAAGTGTAGGTCATGATCCTGAGGAAATGCACTGAGTACCTTTATATTTGTGAAGGGTTCCTTTGAAGCCAATTGGATAGGATTACATACATAGCATATGCTTATGAGGTTTCATGGTTGCAAGATAGGGCTGCATGATAGTAGTTCTTGATATTTTGTTCATCTTCAATAGTTTTAAGCTCTTAAAATCCTCATGCAATTTGACTTAAATTTTCTTGATTTAAAGAAATGGTTACTGGATTTATTCAGTGAGTACTGACAATTATATTTTTACTTAATAGATTTTTCTCCAGCTGCCTAAAATTAAATGTGTTACTTCTTAATTTGCATTGCTCGTGAACTGCTTTTCCATTAAGGCTTAAATAAAAATGTTTTTCTTTTTTCATTACTCTCTCTTATTACTAATTTAATAAAATGATAATAGCTATGCTAACTTTCTGTTACTCTGCTTTTGGCATAGATTAAAGTACACATTTTAAATGTAGCACACTGGCAGGCACTCTGATTTCCTGAAGCTTGGTTTCATTAGTAAGAAAAGTAATTTTACTTCAGCAAAATGCTTTTATTTACTACACTACTTAGTATTAGCCTATGCTGGAGTCTGCAAACAATGCACTAAAATGAGCAAAGCATCAAGGGCCAGTTTATAGAACAATGCTTTTATTTTTTCATGTATGCATTCTGCAATAATTCATCTCCATGACAAAAGCAGACAATCAATCATCTTCTATTGTGCTTTTCTCCAATAAAATTACCATTCTTGATATAACAAAAGGAAGCTGCCTAAGTAACAGGAACATTCTTACTTGTTTGAATCAATACATTGACCATGCTTCAAATAAAAAGAGAAAAAGAAGAAAAAAGAAGAAAAATCTTTAAATCACTGATATGACAGTGCAGTTTTTGGATTAATTTATCCATATTAATGTTAAATTACAATTGAGCACCATTGCTGTTTTTATTCTAATAAACAGTGAAAAACTGTGCATATTAAAGTAATGCTTTATTATACTGCAATGGCCAATGGTTTATTATATTGCAATGGCCAAGCTTTGCATCTTGTAATGTTAGCTTGTCAATAACATAATTTTCAATGTAAAATGTGAACATTTAGTGATTTATGAAACAAACGTGATTCTTTGTAATTATTTTAAATCGGCTTTTTTTTTTCTTTTTTTTTTTTTTTACCATGGGCTAGTGTTGTCTTTTTCTTAATTCTGATTCTTACTGTCCAAATTGATTTTATTAAGAGAGTTGACTTCATGAGCAATATCGAGTTGGGATCAACATACACAGTATTAAATAATTAGTGTTGGAATTAAGCCATAAGTTTCAAATAGGATAACAGTACTAACATTCTTTCAGAATTCTGTTAAAAGAAGCATTTAATTTAATGATAAACTATATAAAAAGCACTAACATTTGTAGATTATATATCACAACATTTGATTTGAAATACAAAGTAGTTATACTCATACTGTTATAATTGTTGTGGACCAAGATCCTATTGTGTTTGTACAGTATCTAGCACAGTACAAACTGTGGAAGGCAATCCCTCACCCAGTGAGTTTACAACCCAAGTATACATTGTAGTTATGGGTAGATAATAGATATGGGCAGACAGATGCAGTACATGGAGACAAAAATGATATCGGAAAGCGTGATGGGGGATGGTGTTAGAACAGTAGCATTCTGTTAACGGTCTTTCTCTCAAGACCTCATGACACAGGAAAGATGTAAGGAGGTATTTGAAGGAGATTTATTAAGTGGGTTTGGCAGATGTATAGTAATTAATAATCTACAACCCAGTTTAACTTGTTGCTTTATATCTTGCAACTTTTTATCTGTTAAAAAAATCTTTTTTTGTCAACCTGACTTCAACATGGCATTATAAAATGGCAGCTGTAGCGGTCACTTACTTTTTAGATTAAAAAAAATCCTTTTAGGGTACAGAAGCTAGAGTTGGTAATGATACAGTTGCAACTTGAATGTGCAATTCAGTTTTTTTATTGTGAATCCCTCAAAACAAAAACATCATCCTAGATCTACAGCTGAATTTCTCACTATGAAATTACAGTAAAATACTTAGACTAAAATGTGAATAGTTTATATATATAACACACAGAGTAACAGGATTAAGTTAAGCTAATAATACCGCATGTCATTAACTAGCACAAAATTCAGATGACTTTAGAACCCCTGAAGATTTCTTTAATTGTATTTTCTTTTTTCTGAATTAATGAGGCCAGGCCATAACATGTTTCAAGAAAATGAAGTCTTTTGTTACAGAAATGCAAATGCAGTGGCATGGCATCTAAGATACTAGACAATATAGATGGCTATGAGAATATTTTCATCACATTATAAGTGGACATCACAATAATTCAGGCACCCATTATCTAATTACATTTTCTGAATATTTTCTTCCTGTTAAACACCTCCTGAGCATTAATTGTTGTGAAGATACAGTACCTATCGTAGCTCATAATCCAGAGAGTGAAAATAAAGTATTTTTGCATTTGGCAAAGAAAGAAAATGTGCTTTAAAAAAAATTAGATACTAGTGTACAGGAAGGAAGTGCCAATATTAGAATAAAATGGGAAATAGTTTAAATTCATAGAAGCACATGCACAATTAAATTGTCATTTATGCCAAAACAATTCTGTGAAAATAGTACAATATTTACTTATTTTAATTTGCTTCATGTGTGAATGTGGAATCTGCAACCTTTGTTCATGTGAACAATCCTGCTGACATCAGAGGAATTGCTCACTTGCATAAACAGTGAAGCTTCAGTTTCCTTAACATGATCATGTAGATTGGATTCTAGGCTGCTGCTTGTCCAATAAGATTTTCCAGGGATTCATTCTAATAAAAATGCCCAGATAACAGCAGACAACAAATTTTATATTAATGGCTAAAAAAGTGAATAAAAGGCGAAGGGAGTATCTAATATCAATAGTCACTTTACCATTGTGAACAGTGAAGGTAATGTATAACTATGTGTCACCTAAACTTATACATAATACATATTTCAAAGCCATACATTTCGAACTTATACATTTCAAAGCCATGAAAAATAATTTAAGTCTTAGGTGTGAAAAACTTGAAAAGTTTCTGAAAGATAAGAAAGAGGCATTGGACAATCTCTATAGGATTGTGAACAAAATAATAGAGGGTGCATCTACATGAGATGTTTACTGTGGAGCTGCCTAATTAACTGCACAGTAAATTCTCAGCATCTTCAAAAGTGGCTCTATTAGGCCACAGTAAACTAATTAGCTCTGCCATAAGTTAGTACTTTTCAACACAAGTACTGTCCAGCAGCAGTGTTATTTTGTGCATAGCAACGCACATGTAGACACTTATGGGACTGGCTGGGGCACCATGGTGTTCAGTATGAGGGCTGCCTGCCAGCTAGCCCCTCACTGTAGCACTCTCATGCTCCTCTGTAGCACATTGAGCCATGCCAGAGCAGCCCTGGGTTAGCAGCCTGACCCTTCTCTAGGCCACCTGCTAGCCAGGGCTGCTCCAACCTAGATCAATGTGCTGTGGTACTAGGCAATCGTGAAGATGTAGAGCTTGGGATCAATAAACTCCAGTGCAATATGTGCTGGATTTTATTGCGTCAGATTAATTTGATGTGTAGATGAACCAATAGTATATGAAAACGAAGAATATGAGAATACATCAATTAATTTTATGCTGGTTGGCTGTGTTTTCACAGGTGAGTAGGTAGGTATTGGGTATGCCCCCATATATAATCATTTAATTTCCTATTGGCAAAGTGTCTGGGAATCAACAAGGAGTAAGTGTGCATCTGTGCCTTTAAAACGCATTCGGATCACTTGGTGGAAGGTGAAAAATAATGTAGAAAACTACTAAAATTGTTGGTTCCTATTAATTACACCTTGTGCTTAACTAACACAATAATAAAGCTTTTTTCCTACCATGTATTAACAATTTTTAAAACAGAAGAAAATGGAATAAAACTGTACATTTCACATTTCTGTTAATTCCCATCAGATCCATTGGACTGTGATCTAATTAGAGAACTGCAAAAAATTTGATAAAAATCTATGTTTACATGGCTGTATGAACTTTGAATTCCAGTACAGTTCCCATTCACAAGGCTGGTCAATAATTAGAGTTAAAAAAAAGTATCCATTCTTTTATCGCAGGGACCTCAGTGTTTAGGTCTAGATTTCCAAAAGTGCTCATTAATACCAATTGAGGCCACAGTTTCAGAAGATCTTAGTACCATATTTATTCAAATCTAACTTCATCCTCCCCTCCCCTCCCCACCCCTTACTCTCAGATTCTGCTGGGCTCTGCTGCTTCCTGGAGCACAGCACATGAAAGTGCAACCCCTGTCAGGCATGCAGCAATGTTGGCATTGCTGATTGGCCAGGCAGGAAACAGTTTCCATGTCCTCTGTTCCCTTGAAGGGAACCCAGCCTGAGTTGGAGCTAATTTGTGCCCCTCAGTAAAGCAGCGGGGTAGAAGAAGCTGCAGAGGCACATGGATCAGGGGCAGGAGGCTGCTGTGGGTCTGACTCTGGACTCAGACAGGATTCAGGGCCAGAGTCAAAGCTGCAACAAGTGCCTGCCTGCCTGCCCCCACCCTTTGTATTCAAATCTAAGTTGAGGGGCTTTTCCCCCTTACTGACTGGAGCAGGGTCTCATCTTAGATTTGAGTAAATACAGTATTTTGCAGCTTCCGCTGAGGACACAGGTTTTTTTTTTTTAAATCTGACAAGTTATTTAGATGTCTTAATAAGAGCTTTTCAGTTTTTAGTCTGTTGGCATCATTCACAAATTTTCAGAATTTATATTGCAACCATAGACTTAACTTCTGTTGGGACAGGCCTAGAAACAGCTTGACGTGTCAGGGAGCAGCCTCCAAAAACAGCCTTCTATAGGCCAGATCCATCCTGTGGGGCTATCATCCAGCCTATGAGGCTTCCAGAGTGGGCACAAATTTGGGCAGGGAAAGTGAGGCCAGCATTAATGCCTCATTGCTTCCTGAGCTGACATGGCACCTCTAGCTTTGCTGCTGCTTGTCCCCTGTGGGACTCTGGAGCCAGTCCTCAGGAATCCATCCCCATCCTCTGGATCTAGCCTGGGAAGTTAGTCACTGCCCCTGCTGCCCCGCTGAACAGCCCTTGCAAAGCCAACGGACCAAGGCACTTAAGGGGGCACTTAAGGGAGCCCACCCCTGCCCCAGCCCTGGCACAATCTGTGGGCAAGGCAAGAGCCCCCAAGGGCACACTTGCCTGCCTGTACACTAATGCCAGGAGCCTGGGCAACAAGCAGGACGAGCTCGTCCTCCTGCTCAGTGCAAAGAAATATGATGTCATTGGGATAACAGAGACCTGGTGGGACTCCACCCATGACTGGACCACGGGTATAGAGGGCTATACCCTATACAGGAGGGATCGTGTTGGCAAAAGGGGTGGGGGTGTAGCTCTCTATGTGAAGGAAAGCTACATGTCCCTGCAAGCTGATGTTGGCAACTGGCATGGACAGCTAGAGACCCTCTGGGTAAAAATTCGTGGGGAATTCGGCACAGGGGACACAACGGTGGGAGTCTACTACAGACCTCCCACTCAAAGTCCCAAGCTTGACCAGGAGTTCGCCCGGGAACTGACTGAGGCCGCTTGCTCCAGGACCTTGGTTGTCATGGGTGACTTCAATTACCCGGACATCTCGTGGGAAGATCATTCAGCTAAATTTGAGTGGGCGCAAAGCTTTCTCTCGTGCGTGGATGACCTCTACCTGACTCAAGAAGTCTATGGGCCAATGAGAGGCAAAGCGCTGCTTGACCTGGTACTGGCTATGGGGGACAACCTAATCGGCGACCTAGTGATTGATGGGAAGTTGGGTGACAGCGACCACGAGCTGATCACCTTCACCGTCTGCCGTAAAGCTGGCAAGTCAGTCAGCAACACAGAAGTCCTAGACTTCAGAAAAGCCGACTTTGACAAGCTCAAGAGGCTTGTCGGTCAGGACCTTAGGGACCATGACCCCAGGGAGATGGGAGTTCAAAAAGAGTGGTTGCTTCTCAATGAAGCAATCCTCAGTGCACAAGCTAAATCTATTCCAACACGGAGGTAAGGCAGCAAGAAGGCACAGCAGCCCCCCTGGCTCTCCAGGGACCTAGCAGACTTACTGTGGCTAAAAAGGAAAGCCTACAAAGGATGGAGGACGGGATTCACCTCCAAGGAGGATTACTCCTGCAGGGACCAAACCAGGAAAGCCAAGGCTGCAACTGAACTCCAACTAGCTTCAGGCATCAAGGACAACAAAAAGTCCTTTTTCAGATATGTGGGGAGCTGGAGGAAAAGCAAGGGCAATGTTGGACCCCTGGTAAACTAGATGGGACAACTGACGCCCAGGAAAAAGCCAACTTATTAAATAGGTACTTTGTGTCAGTCTTTCATCAGTCACACGGGATGCCCATGCCTGCTATGGGATAGGGAAATCTGGGTGAGGGGGATCCCCTACCCTCCGTCAATGCTGACCTCATGAAGGAACACCTTGAGAAGCTGGATACCTTCAAGTCAGCTGGCCCTGACAATCTGCACCCCAGGGTACTCAAGGAGCTGGCGAGCGTCATAGCCCAGCCCCTGGCACGGATCTTTGAAAACTCCTGGCACTCTGGTGTAGTGCCCGAAGACTGGAAGAAGGCCAATGTGGTGCCGATCTTCAAGAAAGGGAGGAGAGTGGATCCGGCTAACTACAGGCCCATTAGCCTGACTTCTATCCTGGGGAAGATCTTAGAAAAGTTTATTAAGGAGGCCATTCTTGAGGGACTGGCCCAGGCTAACATTCTAAGGGACAGCCAGCACGGGTTTGTTGTGGGTAGGTCTTGTTTGACCAATCTCATTTCCTTCTATGACCAGGTGACCTATCACCTGGACAAGGGAGAAGAGATTGATGTCATATATCTTGTCTTCAAAAAAGCTTTAGATCTGGTATCCCATGATCACCTCTTGGCCAAACTGGCCAGTTGTGGCCTTGGCTCCACCATGATCTGCTGGCTGGGAAATTGGCTTTGTGGTTGGACCCAGAGGGTTGTGATTGATGGCAGTCACTCATCATGGTGCCCTGTGACCAGTGGGGTCCCTCAAGGCTCTGTCCTGGGACCCATACTGTTCAACATCTTCATTAACAATGTGGACATTGGAGTCAGGAGTGGACTGGCCAAGTTCACCAATGACACCAAACTTTGGGGCAAAGCATCCACGCCAGAAGATAGGCGGGTGATCCAGGCTGACCTGGACAAGCTCAGCAAATGGGCAGACGAGAACCTCATGGTGTTTAACACTGATAAATGCAAGGTTCTCCACCTTGGGAGGAAAAACCTGCAGCATCCTTATAGGCTTGGCAGTGCTACGTTGGATAGCGCTACAGAAGAAAGAGACTTGGGGGTCATCATTGACCACAAGATGAACATGAGTCTGCAATGCGATGCTGTGGCTAGTAAAGCGACCAAAATGCTGGCTTGCATCCATAGATGCTTCTCGAGCAAATCCCGGGACGTCATTCTCCCCTTGTACTCGGCCTTGGTGAGGCCGCAGCTGGAGTACTGCATCCAGTTTTGGGCTCCACAATTCAAAAAGGATGTGGAGAAGCTTGAGAGAGTCCAGAGGAGAGCCACGCGCATGATCAGAGGTCAGGAAAACAGATCTTATGATGACAGGCTGAGAGCCACGGGACTCTTTAGCCTGGAAAAGCGCAGGCTCAGGGGTGATCTGATGGCCACCTATAAGTTTATCAGGGGTGACCACCAGGATCTGGGGGAACATCTGTTCACCAGAGCGCCCCAAGGGATGACGAGGTCGAATGGTCACAAACTCCTGCAAGACCGTTTCAGACTGGACATAAGGAAGAATTTCTTTACTGTCCGAGCCCCCAAGGTCTGGAACAGTCTGCCAGCGGAGGTGGTTCAAGCACCTACATTGAACACCTTCAAGAATAAATTGGATGCTTATCTTGCTGGGATCCTATGACCCCAGCTGATTTCCTGCCCTTTGGGCAGGGGGCTGGACTCGATGATCTCCCGAGGTCCCTTCCAGCCCTAATGTCTATGAAATCTATGAAAGATTGCCACTCCTCATTTAGACTAGACCAAGGGGATGCTGCCTTATTTACATCAGCTGTTTCATCTGACAGCTTTCAATATGAGGGAAAAGGGAATCTTATTAATAACAAGGATTCAAATCATTTAGGGCTCTATAAACAAAAACCTGATTGTAACTCAGAATATTGGTCTATAGTACAAGAGTAATATGTATACTGGGAAACTTGGTTTATCCAGGAAGGCTGCTTTTTTCTAAACTATCTGAAGGTTCTGTTTGTCTAAATTTAGTACAGCAATTCAATCTTCAAATGGGAATGAGATCTACTACTGGCTAGACCTGCATCTGATGATCATGGTCTAACCAAACAGGGAGAAAATTTTGTCCTTTGGCTCTGCATCTATTTGGCATAAGGCTGTTGGAGAAGGTTCAATAGGCCTCTAAGTTAAGAACCGATCTCTCAGATGGTGACTCTATCCTCTAAACCAGGTAAATAAGGTTTCTCTTCCCACCATATTAGCACTTATTTGTGTCTTTAAGGCTGGAAACAGATGTTTATTTCTACCAGTAAAAATTTCCACCGGTAGAAATCCTTTTGGGAGCAGGGTTCTACAGATGTTCAGTCTGCAGCTGCACCCTCTCCACTGCTCTCACTGTTCCCATGGGGAGTGGAGTAGCAGGGAAAAACTCCCTGCCCCAGACTGAGCTCTGGGAAATGGGGGTGGGGAGGGGGGAACAGGCTCTTCCATTACACCCCTGGTCTCTGGGGATAGATGAGAGGAAGCATTGGGACAAAGTTCTGATTTCCTTCTCCAAGCCAGGCACTGTGAATAGGCTAAGGGCTGGGGGGTGTGCCTCACTGCTCCCTTCCTGGGAGGGGAAAAAAGCAGTAGGACAAAGCCCCCTGCATGGACCAGCTGCTTTTCCCCTATGCTCCTAGTCTCAGTTTGCAGAGTGGAGGGAGAACCAGGACAAAACCCCTGCCTACTTCTCAGTCCAAGACCTCAGATGTGAGAAGAAAGCATGGGTCTAGACAGCTCTCTGTGCTCAACTCCTAGTGCCCAGCAGTCAAGCAGAGGGAGCAGTATGGTAAAACTCTTGCTCTGGGAACGCTGGCATGAGAAGTAGGCAGGGAGCAGCTGGTAGCTCCCAGTCTATGGGAGGAGCAGAAATGGTTCCCTCCCCCAACCTTCTCTAGATCAGTGCCTCTGGTCTATGGCATAGGAGTCTCCTGTGGCTCCACTCCTGGTCCTGAGACAGAGTTAAGTTGGGGTGAAGAGTGCATACCTTCAGTCTCCTGGGAAAAACTCCCCAGGAGTAATTTAACCCCTCATTGTTCTTGGGTTATTTTTCTCCCATACTGGCCATTTTTGCTCCAAGAGAAAAAGTTTGAACATCTCCAAACTTGTACTTTTCCTGGGAGAATGGCAATTCTCCTGTTAGCAACTGAATCTCTGTATGTAGTAAGTGCAGCTCTTACTCTGTTTCTTATATTGCAGATCTTCAGTTCTTTAATGACCTATGAATGAGAGGCCAGAAAAGGATGCTTAGGGACCATTGGCATGGAAGATATCTGAGTGTCCTGTCCAACCATTATTACAGTTGTCAGTCACCCGAACAATATTTTTCCCTATTCAATTAAAATAAAATATCATTACCTCAAAGAATAGCTAATGAAACTAGTCCATTGACTCAGTGGAAGACAGATGATTATTCCATGCAAAGGCTATACACTCCATTCTCTAGCCCCAACCCAAAAGCATGAAACAATGTGGCTAGCACTTTTTTGTGTAATATGAAAACACCTGGAACAGTATCCATGGTAACTATTACATCATACGTTAACTGAAAAATTTCTAACCAGCTGCTTGCTTGCCTTTTTAGTGCTTTCTTCTATTATCCTGCTCCAACCTCTGGCATATAAAAAATTCACAGTGTTTTACTTTTCCATTTGCTTTTAGCTCACTTTATTTGTAATTCAGCATGACTACTCAAATGTAGGATCCTCGTCCATAGAAACATACAAGGTCTGAATCATGTATGAAAGAAAAATAAAAAGTAATTTAGTGGAATTCCCATTTCAAAATATAAGTAAGACCCAAAAAAAGGGTATGAATAAACAACTGTAAGTTTATTTTTCAGTAGAATACAACTAATATAAAAATGATATTTTCCTTTTATTTTAACATTTTCTCTACTATCCATTATAATCAAAAATCCATTTGCAAAATCATTAACCAGAATAATAAACCAGTAATAATGAGAGTGTACCTAAGGCAGTGGTTCTCAACCACTTTAGAGCCAGGGTACCCACTCTTAGACTCAAGGCACCAGGAAGTGCCATCTCTTAATTTTCACACATTTTTGACTATAGCAAAATATAGAGCTGTTTTTCTGCAAAAAGTCGTCTTCTGCAAAAAAACTCAAAAAGACCATAACAGGGCTCCTATTTGAAATTTCTGGATTTATTTTGTGAATTATGTTTTCACATCTAACAGCGCCAACATTGTGTTGCACTCTGAAGCACGCTTGAAAGGATCTCAGGGTGCCCAGAGTACCATGGCACCCTGGTTGGGAATCACTTATCTAAAATTCTAGCTATGGCAGATAAAACAAGAAAAAAATTTCAATAATTTACAAATATGAATAGAGATTTCATCTTTAGCCCTTTATAGAGAGTCAAAAGGTACATTCCAGTCATGGTTTGATTTTTCAGATGATTAATTTTGTTTAAAAAATTCTCTGTGGCATGGCTAAATCAACTGATTAACTTCAACAATGAGTAAAATTACCTCAACCTGTTTACATGTAGTCTATATAATAAATATCAAGGTGAAGGTAAAAGACATATATATTCTTTGTTACCTCCTAAGAAGTGCTACATAATACTGGTCTGGATGATTTCTAGTAATTAGAATGACTAGAACAGTATTCTTAAGTTGTGTATAATAATGATTTTGAACATTGAGCTGCAGTGACTTGTTGTAATAGTAATTATTTTTACATGCTTTGATCATAACACAAATGAAAGGTTTAGTGTGTGATTGAACTTTCTGTTCTTCTACCATTAGATCACTGCTATTTACGTTTAACAATTAAATTGTTAACTCAGGTGGAATTTCACATGACAGCATCCTTAGGCAAGATGAGCAATTGCCCAGCTACACAGTTTGAATGGTAAACAAGGAAGAGATGGAGTCACTCCCTCTACAATCTGTAGGTGAATCAAAAACATGTCATGATCAGTGTTACGGACCAAAATGGGCAGTTGACCTTGATCCGTCACAAAGATAACTTATCTGCATTATCCTGGCTATTCCAGCATGCCATGCATTGGAAAAGCTACCTCTTACACAGGTGCTATAACATTTAGGTCACTGGATGGCAGCTTGAGGTTCTGATATCATGTAAGGAAAGGAAAACATTGAGAACCTGATTATTTGTTACACTAAGGGCCCTTTATGTAACTGTGACAGCACAAAGAGGTAATAAAGTTGATGTAAACACCCGCTTCAAAATAACCTTTGTCTAGGGGCCTCCATAGCCATTGTCAAGCTAGTGATAAAATCTTTACTCTGATGCTGTTACCAGCATCAGGCACAGAAAAAAAATATACTGGGGGCAGTGGACTCCATGAAAACTATTCTGTTTCTCAAGATCCACCAGGAGCTGGGCCTACAGTATGAAAACCATTTAAATACAACTTGGATACCTCCTTCCCTTTTCCTCCCTCGGGTATTGGAAAGAGATCTGGGATTCTAACAAGGAACAGGAAAAATAACTCCTACATATAAGTTCAACAGCTACTAAGTAGTTTAGGTATTTATTTCTTAGTACAGTAGTATACAGCATTGGGACAAAACAATTTAGGATAGGTTGTGGAGGTTAAATTTATGAGTTGAAAAGTCCAGTAGAAGTTTGGCTAGGCTAATTCTAGAGTAATCATCCAAGTTGGATAGCTACCAAGATCCTGGGGTTAAAGCTCAAGAGCTCAATATCTTATTAGTTTTGTCTTATGAAGACAGCTTCTCAGCAGACCTTCATATTGTGCTGGGGCATTGGTTCTGTACTAACTCAGTAGGAAATCTATCACCTGAATTGCCAACACTGCTTCAGCTAGTACCTAAGCTGTCTTTGGAAGTCTGTCTGCTAAGTACCAAATATTTCAATCCTGCCTATCATATGAGACCAAAGCAGACTGTAGTTTGAAATGGTCTAGAGGTGTAACACCTGTAAATATATAATGATGATGATGAATTCTAGCTACTGTGTTGCTTAATAGGGGTGTGCAAAACTATTGCACACCCCTATTTGATTTGGATTCAGATTCAGCCCAAATCAGGGACAGTGATTTGATTAGTTGATTTGGATCACTCTCCCCGATTTGATTCAGCTGAATCCAAATCTGAAGATTCAATGCTGATTTGGGCATAGACACAGCTTTAAAAGTTTTTTGTATATACCTTGAGATATCAGCATGGCTTGTGATGCTGGGGCGGATGGAGCATCACAGGACTGTGGGGGTGCCCTCCACATGCTCGGCAGTGAACCTGGAAGGAATCATGCTGGAGGGGCTCCCATAGCCCCTGGCTCAGTGATTGGTCACGGGGGGACCCCAGGTGCCCCGCCAGACCCAGGAGGCACCAGTCGCTGAGCCAGAGGGTTGTGGGGGGACCACCCACCGTGCTCCCTGGTGGACCCAGAAGTAAACCAGAGGTGCTTCTGGCCCACTTCCAGGTCTGCTGCTGAGCACACTGGGGAGCCCACCACATTTCTGTGGGATGTTCTATGTGCCCCAGCATCGCAGCATTCATGAGCTGCCTGCTACCTAGAGATATGTAGAAAAAACATTTAAAGCTGTGTCTATGTCTGAATTGTCAAATCTTTCCAAATTTCTCTGAATTGATTCGGAGGGTTCTGATTCAATTTGGAGAGATTCAAGGGTCCTCTGATTCAATTTGGATTTGGAGATTTGCCCACTGAATCGGGCTGAATCTCCCTTGAATCGAATCAGGGACCGAAGCTTTCCACAGCCCTACTGCTTACCAAAATATATAAAGCTGGATTTATCTAAACCAAATGTGGAAATCAACCTTATTTTTATTTTAATGAATACAATTTCTATCTCTATTTTTGCTTCTGCTAACTAGTACATTTGTACATGTACATGTCTGCTCATGCAAGCTTGAAGAGGAAGTCTGATTCATAGAAGTTAGGGGCTGGAAGGGACTTCATGAGATCATCAGGTCCAGCCCCCCTACTCTAAGGCAGGAAAGACTGCTGAGGTCAGATGACCCCAGCAAAGTATGCATTCAGTTGTCTTTTGAAGATCTCCAGGGAAGGTGACTGTACCACCTCCAGAGGGAGTCTGTTCCAGACTCTGGAGACACGAACTGAAAATAACTTTTTCCTTATGTCTAATCTGAAGCAATCTTCTATCAGTTTATGACCACTATTCCTAGTCTTCCCCTGGGGTACCTTGGTGAACAGATGTTCTCCTACCCCATGTTCTCCTTCCCCTTATATACTTAAAGGCTGTCACCAAGTCCCCCCTGAGTCTCTTTTCCAGGCTGAACAGTTCATGTCCTTCAGCCTCTCCTTGTATGGTCTGTTCTCCAGACCTCTAATCATTCATGTGGCCCTCCTTTGGAGTCTTTCCAGCTTCTCTACATCCCTCTTGAAGTACAGCACCCAAAACTGGATGCAGTATTCCAGCTTTGGCCTCACCAATTCTGAGTAGAGCAGGAGGATGACATCCTTAGTTTTGCTTGTGATGCATCAGTTGATGCATGCCAGAGCGTTGTTCACTTTGCTAGCTATAGCATTGCATTTGTGGCTCATATATATTTTGTGGTTGATCATGACCCTCAGGTCTCTTTCAGTTGTGGTGCTGGCTAGCGTAGCACCACTGAACCTGTAAGTATGTTGTGGATTATTTCTCCTCCGATGGAGTATTTTACATTTCTCAGTGTTTCTCAGGTTTAGATCTGCCCACTTTACAAGCCTGCCCAGGTCAGCTTGTATCCTCAGCCTGTCTTCCAGCATGACAGCACTCCCCCATAACTTGGTGTTGTCCACAAACTTTGCCAGTATCAGGCACAGAATGATGGTTTACTTTTAAATAGTAAAAAAATATGTTTTACTTTTAAAGGGAACATTTTAAATTAATAACCTTTTGACTCTAACAACATCCCACATCAATTATCCATTACAGCGATGTCCTGACATAGTTGGCTATTGCAACCTGGGATAGTGTGGTTCACAGCTACAATCCTGAGTGATACTGAGTTGGCCTTCACAAGCAAGTTCTGGACATCACTGTGATACAGTTGCCACACTTGTATGAGGCTTGCAGCCACACAAAATGTGTGACAGTCTCACTCCTGTAGCTGTACTTCTGGTACCTCTTGTCTCCACATCCATAGTGGATGGTGCTGTTAGCTTAGAACTGGTATTTAAAGGTCTGTTTTGGGGAGTTGGCTTATGGGTATAGATATATGCATTGTAAGGGGTCAAGATGGGCAGCAGAGGTTAAATGGATTTCTAAAGAGCTTGTGAGATATACACACATCTTTTTAGTCCTGAAAACAGATGGGCTGTCTAGCACAACAGGGCCAATGGATGGACACAGCCTGAGAATTGAGGGGGGCATGCCATAACACGAGATCACAGCCTTCAAGGTTGACAGGTTGTCTAACACAACAAGGACACACAGCCTGGGAACCAAAGAAGTATGTACTATACTTTCCCATAAAACAAGATAAGTGACACCAGCAACGGGGCCTCAGAGAGTGGTGGGGCCTAAGTCCCCATTTTGGAGGGACAGACCAAATTAGTAGAAGGCCCAGAAGGCTATGTGGATAAGTGACCACAGAGAGACAGCCAACCAAAGATAGGCATGGTTTAAGAGTCATTAGGAGTCATCAAGGGGGAAGGAGAATACAAAAGCAGAGACTTGATATTAACAAAGGATCCCTCCTTCCTTTGTCTTCTTCCTCCTTGTCCCGCCCTTTGTCCCATCCCTCCCTGCCCCTCCCCATTTTGCTCCCTGAGAGCGGTCTCCATCTCCATCCCCCAGGAATGGTTCCCAAGGCCACCATGGACTGAGAGCATACCAGCAGCCTGTCTCATGCACCCCACTGGAGGGGAGCAGTATCCCACCTCCAGACAGCTGACATGCTATGCTGACAGCTGACACCTAAGAAAGAGCCTCAGAAATGAAGCCTACATCCTAGCCAGATAGATGTACCTTGACTCTGACAGCCCTAGGATTGGTAGATATAGAATTTCTTGATTGATTGTATTGTTGTTTTTTTCTTATTACTCTGTATCCATAAATTCACCTATTGTCAACTGGCAGGTGTTGTTGTTGGTCTGAGGGTTGTGCTCGCCCAGAACAAAGGTATAGGGGATGGGTTCCAAAAATCCAGTGCCACTGAGTGAGAGGCAGTTGAGATGGGGCTAATGCATGAAGTACCTGCTCAAAAATGTAACCAGGACCTTGTTGGATGGCAGCCTGGTGATCCTTCTCTTGGTGGTTTTCTTGAGGTCACTGGTGGCAATAATGCTCACCAACTCATCTGGGAAGGTCAGGAGTCAAAAGGTGTGGGTGAGTACTGTGTCATCACTGAGATTTCCCATGTAAGAGCTCCTAAGACATCCCTCTTGGTATGGGATGTACAGAATCTTGTTACTGGTCCATAGTGGCAGGTCATCCACTTCTTGAGGAGCTGTTTGATTTCACTTTCTTCTTTGTTGAGAGGCATTTTTGAGGACTGCTCTATCAGGATTAACTGGACCTTAAGTGGTCACTTAGCAAATTATATAATCAGACTGGGGTCACACCATGCATCAGTCAAAGTTTGGGTCTTTAAGACAAGGGCTGAGGCAGTATTGTAGTCAGGGAGGAAGGCAGATCAAAGTAGGGAGGTTCAAAATGAGTGGAAGCAGGGACTGTGGTGAGGCTGAGACCAGGAATAATCAAGGCAGAGACTGAAGGAGCATGCACACAAATGATGTTGCTGGGACAAGTCCAGCAGGAAGTAGGAAAGGTTTTATAGACTTGCAATCAGGGGCATGCAATGTTTATAGGTTTTCCCCTGGTTTCCTGACTTATTAATATCCTTACAGGAGGAACCAGGCTGGGCTGGGGCTGGTGTCTGACCTGCTGAGTGGTGGGACTGACGACCTAGCCTCTGTTTGCTGGCCCAGCCACTCTCAGTTCAAACTCCTGTGATCCTAACATGGTGCATCTCTTGGGACAAGTGAGATGTGGGGATAGGAAAGTGTTCAGGGCATTGAACTTCTGACAGAGGGCCAGCAAGGAGTTGAGTTTGTGGGTATCAGATGTGAACCAGATGGTTTCTTCTAGTGTCTGTTTCCATTCATGTCCAGTAGACATGCCTAAATGGATGTACCTTTCATTCTCTTATGTGCTTCATGGACTTGATGGAAGTGGCTAGGGCAATATTTCTTTTCCTACAATTGATATGCAGGAACTAACATTTGGAAGTGTTGAAGCAGAGCACCATCTACCTGGATGCCTCAAAGCTGATATCCAGCATACTTTGGAGTTGTTTAGGCTCATTGGTAAGGAAGCTAACTTATCTATGTAGGATGTTTAGCTTATGTCCATAGAGACTGAACTCTCTGGTGCCCTCTAAAATTGCTCTGGTTGTGGGAAGTGGAGGGGGGTTTGATGGCCAGATTGAAGAAGACTGTGTTGAGTGAGCAGCCTTGCTTCACTTCAGTCTGGATTGGAATGTCCTCAGTTTCATCTTCCAATTACAAGATGGTGGTAGTGCAGCCATTATAGCCCTCCTGGACTAGATGGATGGTTTAGTTCAACATCCTAATTTCTCAGAGGGTTCTGAAGATGTGATGGTGAGGCATGGAACCAAAGGTACTGGAGAGGCCCAGCCACACTACTGTGCACTGATATCTCACTCTCCAGGAGTCATGCAGTGCCATCTGCAATACGAATTTGTATTGGTAGTAGTTCTCATTGGACAGAAAGCCTTTCTGGGTCAGGCTGAGAGCCCTCCCCCTCACTGTCCAGTCCATGATCCAAGCTGCAATGCAATTGGTGTAAAGTTTATACATGTTGGAGCAAAAGGTGATGGGTCTCCAATTGTTCAGATCATCAGGCTCACCTTTCTTGTGGATGAACACAGGCATAGCTCTTCTTCAGGAACTGAGTGTGCAGCATAACTGCTTGCAGCAGTTGAAAAGCATTGCCAGCAGGAGACATCCTGAGTCCCACTTCTTCAGCAAGCTGTACTTGATGTCATCTTTACCTGTTGATGTGCCACAAGTGTTTCTGGAAGTTATTGTGGTTTTTGTATTCTCAGTAAAGCACACAAATAGGGTGGACCAGATTTTCAGGAAAAGGTAGGGCAGGTAGATAAGCTCAGGGTCTGGCCCTATCCCATCATCCTGGCTTCCTGTTAGTTTCTTGGGCATTGCTTAGGGCCCTCACTCTCCACTGCTATAGCTACTCAGGGGTCCTTCCTCTTAGCTGCTGGGGAGCTTTTCAGCTTTCCTGATGCCTCCTATGTGGGGGAGGGCTTATTTTTACCTACTAACACAGGCAGGTCCTTTTGTTTGGTAGTGGAAGCAGCAGCTGCTGCTGATACCGATACTGCTGCTGCTGGAGGGACCTTCCATTTCACTGCTCTTGGTACTGAGGGATCCTTCTGCTTTGCCATTGCTTCCACTGGGGTGTCCATCTTTTTATTCACAGCTCCAGCTGGGAGCTTTACCATGGGGAGCTTGGAGCTACCAGGGTGTCTGTGGTTGCCATGGGGTCTGCCACAGTTATCATTTCCACCATTAATGCCACCGTCATTGCCATTGTCATTGCTGTGAACCAGCTAGTTTCAAGGTGTCACATACCCTACCTTCTGTCAGTGATGCTATAAATCTGTTTGAGTATAACGGTGCATCTATGGCTTTAACATCTTTCTTGTTACAACACACCACCAAACTGTGGAACTCTCATAATTATTTATAGTCTTTAGAAATGAGGAAGACATAACATAGATCTACCACATCTTTGTTCCACAATGTCAGGAGCTGCTTTCTCTTTCTCATTCTTTACTACATACCAGAGAGGAAAGGACGACATAGGAAATAGTCGTTTTTTTTCCATAAATACATAAGCTGGAGATAAGGATCATATTCAGTAGATTGAAGAGACAACTTTAGTCCTGAATTAAATTATATATATATATATATGTGTGTGTGTGTACACAAAATAAAGATCTAATATGTAGAACACAACTGCTAGACCAGGTAAGGAATAATTCTTTAAGAGTCTAAATATAGGACTTTTACTATCAGTGGTGATGAACAAAACATTAGCAGTGAGGTATGACTATTGAAGAAGGAAAATGATAGCAGATTTATGAGATTTTAGATATCTGTATAAGAAATATCTGTTAAAATTAATACGACCAAACTTTTAAAGTGGATTTGTTAAACCATGTGTGTAGACACGATCTTAATTTACATAGGCTTAACTTAATTATTTGAAATAACCACTTTAATCCTGAATGTGTATGTCCACCTAGGAGATAGATGCAGTTTAACCAACTGATGTTAATGCCATACCTTTTAGCGGATTCTGATTAAGTTTCCTACATTTTTCAAATGCTGTAGATAAGAAGAGTTGTAATTAGACAGTAGTTTTTACAGCATATACTTCAATCAACCAGCCAGATTATAAAATTTAAAGAGTAGTTTGGAGAGAACAAAATCATGACTAATCTTATTTTTTGCTCTTCTATTTTAATCAAAATGTTCTGTTTTCATGTTCTGACCAGTGTACCTCTTCCTTGTCAATTTGAGAAGGAATGATTGAAAGGGAACTTGAATATTTAATCAATTAACTGCTAAGCTTTGAAAATATATTTGGAAATGAAAAGAATACGTTCTCCTACTTGAGAAGAGAAAAGTATTATTTTGTAAGCATGAAATTTACAGTAGAAACTTTCTGATTCAAAGATGGCAATGAATGAATCAAAGTATCTCTTAAAATGGTAAATTGTATATTTAGCCAAATATAGTTAACTCAGAATGTACATTTTAATAGACATTCTGATCATTGCAAAGGTAAGTGATTACCTGAACAACATATTGGCTTATTGTGCAAAAAAATCATTTGTCATGTTTGGCAGAGATGGGCTTACATGGTTTTGGATTGCGTAGAATCATAATTTATAGCAGCATCTCAATCTAATTTATATTATAATATATTTAAAAAAATAAATTTCCATCATATAATCATTGAAAGCGCTGATCCATGCCAAATGATGCATCATGGCTTACTGTGTTAGGCTATATCTTGTGATGAATTGTAGTGTGTAATGTTCTGGCATATCAACAATCTTTTTTTTAAAGGAACTGGCGAACCACAAAACTTATTTCTGTGATTTCAAGTTTTTTGATCTGCTATTCCCTCCTCTTCAAACTAGCTTTCAGGATGTTAATACATGCTTTCTGATTCAGAACCACTTATTGTGCTTTTTGTTTTTTGTAGAAATTAGAATACCCTAGGAAGATTTAGATTGGCTATTAGGAAGTATTTTCTAACTATGAGAGTGGTTAAGCATTGGAACATGCTACCTAGAGAAGCTGCGGTATCTTCATCCTTGGAATTTTTAAAGAGGAGTTTAGACAGATACTTGTCTGGAGTGGTTTAGATGCAGATACTCCTGACATGAGCATGGGATTGGACTAGATTAGGGCTATCCAAAAGGCAGCTCATGGGCTATATCTGGTGTATGAGGCCTTCTGCCCAGCTGCCACCCACTTCCATTGTTCCTGCTGCCATGGTGGCCGTGGTCCTTAAGGCAGAGCAGTATGGTGGCAGGGGGCCTGGTGAGCTTGCTGCCTGGGTGGCAGTTGAAGGACTTGGCCTGTTCAGCACTGTTGGCTGGGGGCTCGGGCAGCGGAGGTGGATCTCACTGCCTTCATGGTGCAGCAGGAACTTGATTTACTTGTGCAGCAGTGTCAAGATGAGGTCTTGTGTTTGCTGCACAGTGAGGAGCTGCACACAGCAGGGGTTGTAAGGTCCCCAGAGTGCTGTGTGGCCCTCAGCTGCTCTGGTGTTGGATACCCCTAGACTAGGTGACCTCCCGAGGTTCCTTCTAGCCCCACATTTGTATGATTCTATGCTTCTTGGAAGTTTTTAAGTGAAGGTTAGACAGCTGTGTAAGATAGAGGTGATCCTGCCTTGTGCAGGGGGTTGGATTTAAGTAACCTTTTGCAATCCATTTTTTTCTACAATTCTATGAATGTGAGCACTGTTGACACTATACTATGTATTTGTTATGCGTGTACATATATGTATGCATACATATGCATGTATATATATGTATGCAGACATACATTAAACAGATACTATATATATTCTAATACATTATATGCATGTGCATACACGCACACAAAAGACAAGTTCATGTCCCAAATAATTTAAATGATTAATTTTACTGGGTTTGCAAAAGAAAGTGAAGCCACAAACTGCAAAAGGAATTATTCTGTTTCATGTCACTTGGATATTTTTTTCCCCTTCGATTAAATATAAAGGCATTTGTGATATTGTTACCTATTTAATTCCAATCAAATATAGGTCTGGACTGTGCCTTTCAGAGACAGATGTAACTGACATACAAAAAACTAGAACTCTTGGTTCCAAAACAATACTTTTTATTAGACCAACTGAAAAATGGCCAGAAAACTGTCCTTTTCTACAAGCTTTTGGGATCAAAGTCCCTTCGTCAGGCCCTGGGAAAAGTGTCGATGGTACAAGATGGTTAAAAAAATTTTGTGTCTTTGTCTCAGACCGACATGCCTACCAAGTACACCCCTGAAACATGGAACATGCTGAATTTTGGCCGATTTTGGATTTTAAACTTCATTGCAGAACAACAAGGAAGTTTTTTTTACTTCCCTTCCTGCCATCTGATGCCTCCAGGGAAGGAATTCTACCTGATCAACACATCAAAGAACTCCTCAACACAGCTCACAAAGACACTGTCATGGACCCAGAGGGACAGCCTTCCATCTTCAGCTCCCTCTGTGCAAAAATGAAGTTTATTTCCTATCTATGGGGACCTTTTACCTGAGTCCTAGGGATGTAAGACCCCGGCCCTGGGAGAGGGCTGAGTAAAGGTCAGGCCTGCTTAAGGAAAAGAAGCACCTGAACCTGTCAGGGTGGAAGACCCCAGACCCCAGAGAGCAGGGAGCAGAGTTGTGGCCTGAAAGAGGGGTGTAGTGGTCCAGTGAGGGGCCGGGGTGAAGTAGGCCCATAGTTGAGCCAATTGCTTAGTTCCGTTCGGGGGAGGGTCACAGGAGAGGCCCAAAAGACCATGCCAGGGCTGACTGAAGGGTTGAGATAAAAGCCTAAGGATCTCTTTCAGTAGGGCGGAGCAAGTATGGCTTGGGTAGACAATATGCAAGAGACTGGGTAAGAGTTGGTGGACTTCAGGAGGCCCCAGTGAGAGGGGGGTAGTGTGTATGTGGCCCTGAAGGGGACAGTATGATAAAGATACAACTGTGTGCCCAGTTTGGCCCACCTTGAGGCGGAGCATCATCACACAGTGTGACATCTGTGAGGCATGTGACACATGTAAGAGGAGGTTGGAGTGCACTGCCCTGTTACAGCTGGGCACTCAAAGGGCAGACTTCCACCTATTTAACATCCCAATCCTTTACCAACAAGGCAGGCAGTTTGCCCAGAGACAGAGGTGAGCCCATACTAGCAATGGGCCTGGAAATCGCCCTCTGTCACAGTAGTACACCTGGGTTAAGATGAAATAAACACTGTCCCCCTTAAAACAATCCCACTAAAGTGACTGGGATTGAAATTATCCCTAGGCCTAAGCCTGGCAAGGTTGCCACACAAGCTTCTAGTACAGTGGCTCCAACCTCAGGTCATGACCCAAATCAGGGTCATGGGGCATCTCCCCTTTGCTTTGCCCCTCCTGCTTGTGGGGCTTGCCTGATGCACAGTCTATGCGGCTCTGGCCGCCACCACCTCCCATGATCCTAGTCCAGTCTGGGCTCTGCTGGTGTTGCCAGGCATGAGTGAGTCAGGGGCAGGCGTCGCAACCCGGATTTCAGGTCACAGCAAAAAAAGGTTGTGAACCACTGTTCTAGTAGTACTGAAGGCCTGATGCCCCATCTCCTCCAAGCCACCATTCAAATTTCCTTGATGAATAGTCAAAGACTTCCTTTAATTATTGACATTTATTAAGCATTCAAAAGTATTTTAAGATTTTCCATTTGAAAAAAAATCTTGATGAGATGATCCCATTATTGTGTTGTCTCTAGACAAGGCCTAAAATAAGAGGTAGAAGTAACTATTTTTCTGTTTATGTTCCTGATCATGCACAAAATTACCCATTGTAGCCATGAAAATGCAGGCTTTGGGAGCACCAAGTAAGGAAGACATTATGCAGATGGAATTACATGGCTTATTTGGAAAGTTTGTCCTCAATATTAAGTAGAATTGTTTGTTAATGAGGAATTTTTACTTGATGAGGTTGCTAACTGTCATAGTATAATATATTATTTTAGTGCAAATTCTGATGCTGTCTTATATAAATAAATGTTATACACTCGTATAATTTAGAAAATTATATATTTTTAGGGAATAAATTAAATATTACCAACTTGTATATCATTTTTATATGATGTTCACTGGCTATGCTAAAAAAAATTGTTAAATGCCTGTAGAAAATCAAATAATGTTACTTCCATATCTAAGGTATGATAAATATGTAAGTGATTTAAGGTAGAAAGAAATGTTGTCAAACCAAAGTTGGTCAGTTGTCCTGCCACAATTGATTCGCTTTATTGGGCAACACATGTCATTCCTTTTTCCTCATTGGGCCCCTGCCCTTTAAAAGATAAGAACATTGCCAGCATAGGAAAAGGGGTGATGTGTTCCCCTTGTCCACCCTGAGTCCCTTGCTGACCTGCATTACATTCTGGGCTGACCCATTCCTCACATGGAGGCATGGGTCAGTGTGGGTCTTTGTGAAGAAGCCAGGGAATTCCAAGTGCCCCATACCTCCAGACAGGGACCTACATTGATCTATGCTTCCACTTGAAGCACAAGCCAGTGTGGGTCCTGAAAGAGGCATGGGGCACCAGGGATTACCTGCACTGCTCTGGACTGCCCCATACCTGAATCCAAGCTGACCAAGCATGGGTCACTTTAGGTCTCAGCAAAGAGGCACAGAGTGATTCAGGACCTAGGGAAATCCCAGCACCCCATGGCTCCCTGCTGGGACCTGAACCAATTTCTATGCCAACCAGGAGGTATGGGTCAGCACAGAACCTGACTCCATATGAAGCATGGGTGAGTGCAGGTCCCAGTGTGGGAGTGGGGTGTGGGAAGGGAAATCCCCAGTGCCCTATGCCTTCATGCTGGGATGCACACTGGCCTGTGATTTACCTGGCTCCTGTGCTCTCTCCCCCTGCATCCCACTTCCTGCTGGGACTCACACTGACCCATGCCTCTACGCTAGACCCTGTGCAGGCTTTCCCCACTGAGAGATGTGCCCTGGGTGTCTCTGCAGGCAGGAAAAGCTGACGGGTGCTTTGGGGACTTCAAGGGCCTGATCCTGACCAGAATGCTCAGGATTGAGCCTCACAAGCCCCTTGTACACCACCCCATGCATGGCCAAAGCAGTCCTCCTTCCCCTGCCCCTGGCAGTGTCAATCACAGCATGACAGCTGCTGATATGCAGTGGAGGCAATCCTGCTTAGCGATGTCCAGCAGCCTAGTCCTTCTCCCTGGGGCTGCATCTGCTTGTGGAGGCATGGGGGCCCTGCACACTCCCCCAGGGACCCCCGTACCTTTGTGAGCTACAGCAGCACTAGAAAGTAGGACTGGGCTTCTGGGCACATCCAAGCACCTCTTCCTCCTCCTTGGGCAACATCAGTCACTGTGCTGACTCAGCTTTCTGAGAGCCCAAAGACAGGACTGACTGGGCATTCAGCTGGAGAAGCTGTGTGGGCTGAATGCTAGCTATGAGGTTAGGCCAATTAGTGCCTCATTTAGGGATTTTTCAGCATGGTCAAAGCCAATGTTTTGGGCTGTTATGCACAGGTTGTCTACTCAGATTAAACGTTTTGTTTCCAGATCAGTTGGTTGGTCATTCATATAGATGTTATATAGCAGTGGTGCAAGTATGTAAATTTCATAGACATTAGGGCTGGAAGGGACCTCGGAAGCTCATCAAGTTCAGCCCCCCACCCAAAGGGCAGGAAGCCAGCTGGAGTCGCAGGATCCCAGCAAGAGAAGCATCCAATTTACTCTTGAAGGTGTTCAATGTAGGTGCTTGAATCACCTCTGATGGCAGGCTGTTCCAGACCTTGGGGGCTTGGACAGTAAAGAAATTCTTCCTTATGTCCTTGGGGGGCCATTAATTTGTTGCTTCCATCTGCTTTGCATCCAGTTTGACAAAAAAAATCTGTTTCAAGCAGGATTCATATCAGTTCTGTAAGGTGTAGATCTTTTGTCATTTTTAGGGTCCTGTAGAGGGGTTGGTGGTGGTTAACTGTATTGCAGGAAGCTGTCAGGTAAACAAACACAGTTTCAGTGATTTAGCTTCTTTCAAAACCATACTCAGTATGTTGAGTTAAACTGAGCAGCTGGCTTTTTGTTGATTTTTTTTTCCAGAGCAAAAGCCGCCCTGTTCGGGAATTAGGTGTTTATCCATGTACAGGGCAAACCAGTTTAGTATCAGTCATTTGTACAATGTGTATGGGTGACATAGCAGAGAGATGGGTCTGAAGCTCTTAGGGTTGGATGGATCTTTCCCTGGCTTTAGAATTGCCACTACTTGAGCATGTTGCCATATATTTGGAAATTTCTGACTCACTGAGTGGCTGTGCATGAGTTGTACAGGCAGAAGGGCCATTCTTGAGGCTGGGGTCAAAATTACTTGATTTGTTTCGTAAGTATGCTGTCCAGGCCAGCTGCTTTCCTAGTCTTCAGTGTGTTAATACAAGCAATCAGCTCCCTCATTAAGAAGGAGCTGATAAAACACAGGTCTTTGGGGTACT
The DNA here is from genome assembly GCF_052110815.1 of Crocodylus siamensis. Lineage (NCBI taxonomy): Eukaryota > Metazoa > Chordata > Crocodylia > Crocodylidae > Crocodylus > Crocodylus siamensis. Next base: position 46,366,901 of record NC_143397.1, read on the forward strand.
TGTACTTTTCCAGGCTCAGATTTTTGTGTTTGTTTTTAGTTTTGAGGCTTGTTCCATTGAAAAGCTTCTGGTGAACAATTTGGTTGGCAGTGACATTATGATGCTGATTTTCCTTTCATGGTTTGTCACTTAGTTTACTTATTGTCTCCCATACCTTTTTACTATTATATGTTATGGGCCAGCCACCTGCCTACTCACCTGCCATGCCTTGATCTTAATTGATTAATTAATAGATAAGTAGCAGAAAGCTGCCCATTGTTTTTGCCCCGGTGCCAGGGGGTGCTATCTGCGGTTCCTTTTCCTTCCCTACACCACAACCTGAGTCTCGCAGATGGTACTGACGTGGTTTTGACCTGGACCCTGCTATAATTTGGTCCTCTCCTTGACTTCCCTGGGCTTCCACTGCCTTGTCTCATCCTGTGCCTTCCTGGTGCTCTGCTCCCCCTCCTCGCTCTGGGGCTTCTCACTCCACACAGCCCTCGCTCTGGGGCTTCTCGCTACCCCCTCACCCTGGGGCTGGGGCCAGTGCACCCCAAAAAGCCATGCTACTCCCCATGCTACTGTGGAGCCCCTATGAGGCCTCCTCCAACCCCTAATAGCCTCACCCAGTCCTCCGGACTTATGAAACTACAAATAAAAACTCAGGTCCCTGGGCTATAATGAAAAGTCTCATTCAATCCCTACCAGGGAATTCTCCACCCATAACAGCAGACAGGAGCTGCTCGGGCCGTCAGGCTTCTCCACTCTGCTTGCCCCGGCAGAGCTCCTTCTCCCATGGCTGCCAGAGGAGCACTGCCTTCCTGGCTCACTCTTGGGGTTTATATGCCCCTTCCAGTCAGCTGACTCTCCAGTGGTTGCCCTAGCAACCAGCACCTGTGACCCTGGCTGCCCTGGTAAGTAGCAGCTGAACTCCCCACTCACTGCTAGGGCTCTTTCCCTAGCTGTTTCTTCTCTAAGGAGCAGGGCACCTGCGTGCTCTGCAACAATGACCTAATTAACATTTAAAAAGTCTTGTTAGAATATTTTTTAAAGAAACAAATAGGAAGTACAGTTCTGTTAGGCAGAGAAGGTTTCATAGATTGCATAGACATTAGGGCGGGAAGGGACCTCGGAAGATCATCGAGTCCAGCCCCCTACCCCAGGGGCAGGAGGTCAGCTGGGGTCATAGGATCCCAGCAAGATAAAAATCCAAATTTCTCTTGAAGGCATTCAAAGTAGGTGCTTGAACTACCTCCGATGGCATGCTATTCCAGACCCTGGGGGCTCGGACAGTAAAAAAATTCTTTCTTATGTCCAGTACCCATTTAGTAGGTTGGATTTTTGCTGGGCATCGGTTGTCAGTTGTCCCATCTGGTTTACCAGGGGTCCAATGTTGCCCTTGCTTTTCCTCCGGCTCCCCACATATCTAAAAAAGGACTTTTTATTATCCTTGATACTAGTAGGCAGTTGGAGTTCCATCATAGCCTTGGCTGTCCTGGTTTGCTCCCTGCAGGTCTGGACCAGTGCAGAATATTCCTGGTTGGAGGTGGATCCCATCCTCCATCCCTTGAAGGTCTTTCTTTTTAGGTGCAGGAGGTCTGCTAGTTACTTGCTGAGCCAAGGGGGCTGCTGTGCCCTTTTGCTGCCTTTCCTCCAAGACAGAATAACTGTAGCTTGTGCACTGAGGATCGCTCCCTTGAGGAGCAGTCACTCTTCCTGAACTCCCCTCCCCTTGGGGTCATGGTCCCTTAGGGCCTCACTGACAAGCCTCCTGAGCTTGTCAAATTCAGCTTTCCTGAAGTCAAGGACTTCTGTATTGCTGACTGACTTGCCAGGTTTATGGTGGATGGTGAAGGTGATCAGCTTGTGGTTGCTGTCACCCAGCAGGTAGCTGATTAGGTCATCCCCAGTTGCCAGTACCAGGTCGAGCAGTGCTTTACCTCTCATTGGACCATAGACTTCTTGTGTCAGATAGAGGTCATCCACGTATGAGAGGAGGCTTTGCAACCACTTGACTTTGGCCAAGCGCTCTTCCCACGACATGTCTGGGTAATCAAAGTCTCCCATGACAACCATGGACTGGGAACATGCGGCTTCAGCCAATTCCCTGGTGAACTCCTGGTCAATCTCTTGACTTTGGGAGGGAGGTCTGTAGTAGACTCCCACCATTGTGTCCCCTGTGCCATGTTCCCCATGCATTGTAGCCTAGAGGGTCTCCAGCTGTCCACTCTGGTTGCTAATATCAGCTTGCAGGGATATGTAGCTCTCCTTGACATAAAGAGCTACGCCCTCGCCCCTTTTTTCCACTCTGTCTCTCCTGTACAGGGTACAGCCTTCTATACCCATGGTCCAGTCATGGGTGGAGTCCCACCAGGTCTCTGTTACCCTTTGACATCGTCATTGTTTGTGTTAAGCAGGAGGACAAGTTCCTCCTGTTTATTACCCAAGCTCCTGCCATTCATGTACAGGCAGGCAAGTGTCCCCTTGGGGATTGTTCCAGGGCTGGGGCAGGGGTAGGCTCCCTTAAATGCCTTGGCCTACTGGCTTTGCAAGGGTTGCTCAGCAGGCCAGCAGTGGTGGTAGTTCCTTCCATCTCCTGATGGGCTTAGTTTAAAGCCTGGTGGAGCAGGTCAGCCAGTCTGGTTGAGAAGAGCCTCCTCCCCAGTGGAGAGAGGTGGAGGCCATCCCTTCCCAGCAGCTCGCTGCCTCTCTCACTGAAGAGTGGACTGTGGTCATGGAAGTCAAAGCCTTCCCGATGACACAAGCGACTCAGTGTTTGGTTTACTACCTGGATCCTCCTCTCCCTCCTCAGCCTGTAGCCCAAGACTGGGAGGACTGAAGAAAACACCACTTGCACCCCCAGACCCTTTAGCCCCACTCCCAAATCCCTGTAGCACTTCATGACCCAGTTGGGAGCACTCTGAGCTGTGTCATTGGTGCCCATGTGGATAAGGAGCATTGGGTAGTGGTCAATGGGCTGAAAAGCTTTGGAGTCTTCTCCACGATGTCTTGGATATGGGATCCTGGGAAGCAGCAAACTTCCCAGGCTAAGGGGTTGGGATGGCAGATTGTCCCCTCACTCCCCCTCAGGATGGAGTCTCCCACAAGAAATACTTTGTATTTTGTCCTGGGGAGAGCAGGGATGGCAGCTTCAGTAGACCTTGTGTTGCCTGTGGGAGCTGGCAACTTAGCAGGCTCTGCCAGGACTGCAACAGGTTCATACCTGTTGCAAAGCTCCAGCTGGGCAGAAACCTTTGTGTGGTGGGCCTTGGGGCCCTTGACCACCTTGGTCCATCCCCTTGGCTGGACAGTTGGGAGTTATTTGGGTTGATGTGGTATCTTTTATTCAAACAAATAAATAGTGGGAAAAAATATTCTTTGCAAGCTTTCAGGCACAAACACCCTTCTTCAGGCATATGGAGAGTCTGTTGGTGTTTTGTGTTCTCCTGGGTGGAATAGAAGCCAATATGCAAAATGCAGGTCTGTGAAAATGCAAATACATGACAGTGAGGATCTGAAGGAGTGGGAGACAATAGGTGTGAGACAAGTGCGGGCGTGGGGGAGAAGGAGGAACGTAGAACTGGTGATAGAGTGTAGCTGGTAAGATTCAGACAGGCTATCTAGGATTATTAGATGTTATGCAGGTTATAGTGTGTCATAAATCCAATGTCTATATTTAGTCCATGATTTTTTGTATCCAGTAGATTTATAAAGTGAAGTTCATAGGCTCATCTGTGCAAAGTGTTTTTCAAATTCCCTTTGAGGTTTAGAACTCATTGGAGAGACAGTAGTTGTCTTGTGAGAAGTGTGCACCCACAGGTAATTGGGTATTTTTGTCTTTGATAGATATTTGGTGTGCATTCATTCTAGTATGCAGTTGTTGTTTGGTTTCTCCTACATATTTTCCATCAGGGCATTTAGTGCCCTGGATGAGATGTATTGCATTTCTGGAAGTGCAGGTGTGGGATCCAGGATGGTGTTGGTTTTGTTGTGGAATGTAGTTATTTTGGGAGTGGTGGAGATTTGGTGTGCTTTGGGCCATAGAAAATTTGCTTCTGGTAATGTGGTTGGAGAGGCTCAGTACTTGTTTAAAGTTGTCTTCTAGTATACATTGCAATTGTTTGAGGATTTTCCATATAAGTTCTAGGGAAGTATAGTATGTCATAACCAATGCTGTGCGATTTGTGGGGATTTTCTTTTTATTGCAGCAATGCTTCACATGGTGTCCAAGTGGCTCCTTCAAAAGTACAATCTATCTCTTTGGAGGAGTGTCCTTGTTAGGTGAAAGCCCTTTTCAGATTTGCAAGGTGACAATTGCAGGTATTCTCCTCAGCACAAATTTGGTGGAAGGAGTGTAATTTGGTGAAAGAACCATTCAGATACCATAAGAAGAATTGCTACTTCCTGGCCCTGATGCTATGTGCCTCCTCGCTCCCTGAGGTGATGCGGGGGAACACAGCAGTGTCCTGGAGCCCGCAGAGCCTCACTCGGGCCAGGCAGCGGTTCCTCCCCGAGGTTAGGCAAGGCAGGGATGGAGGCTGGGGCGGGGGGCTGGCGTGGGCTTCGCTGGCTCCGCCAGCTCCGGGGAAGTGCTCCATATGGAGGGGAGTGAAGTACTTCCCCAGACCTGGCAGAGCCCACGCCAGGCTCCTGCCCCAGCTCTTCTGGTGCACGGCCTTGAAAAGGCTGTGTGAGGCCACACTTTTAGTTGTGCATGGCCATGCATGCATACACCTTAGTGGGAACCTTGCCCCAGGGGCAAGCCAGCCATTCCCAGGCACTCCAAGATGGCAGGAAGGTGGTAGGGACAGTGAACTGTGAGGGACACTGGTCGTTTTCTCCATGGTGGCAGTGCCCCCAGGTGACACCCACAACCGGCATGTGGTCTAGGTGGTCCTTGGGGGCACTGCCACTGTGGAGGGAAGTACTGGGCCCCACACAGCTCAGAAAGGCAGGCACGCTTTTTTTTTTTCCCCTCATGCAAGCCTGCCTGCACAAACTGCCACTGGGTCATATAGCCCTTGAGCTGTGCAGGGCCTGGTGCTTCCCTTCATGATGGCAATACCTCCCAGGGCTACCTGGGCTGGATGCTAGTGGGGTGGGTGCTGCTGGTGCAGAGGGAAGCACCAGGCCCCACACAGCTTGGGAACTGCTCATCCGTTTCCCCCTCCCCCCCCCCTCCAAACACACACACGAGAGGCAGGCAGGCTGGGGAAAAAAAGAAAAAGGATCTGCCCCTCTCACCTGTGTACATGCAATGGGGGTTTAGTGCTCCCTAAATTGAAATGGTAGGTTTTAAAAAACCCGCCAATTCAATTTCAAGAGAATTAGACCCCCGTTGCCTGTACAAGTACCCTATGTCCTTAGATCAACCCAGCTGCAACCAACACCCTCCCCGCCCAGTTCTGTTAGGGGCTTCTTTATGCCAATACCATGTAGTTCTACATGTAATGGTGCTTTTTATCTATTAAGATTTAATTTTCTAAGTAATGGGAGCTCCATCCTTTTTGCTGCAACCAAACCTGATGTTATGACCCTGAGAATAGGACCCACACTTGTGCTGCACAGGGTCCAATTTTTTTAACAGGCTTTCAGAAGGAAAGCAAAGCACTTGAGAACTATAAATGTACCCAAGCTTTTCTCATAAAAAGCAGGGTATTCTTTCCCTTCAGAGTAAGAGATGGACTCTATTCTTTGCATACAGTGTGCTCATCAGCTTTGAAAGGGAGAAATTGCTTTCCTAACTACTTGTTTCTCATTAAGGTATGGGTGACTTCTATGGGGCCACTTGTGAAGTAAGTCCCTAACTCAGCAAGTCACTTAAGTGCCTCCTTCCTTGTCTGCACATGAGTAGCTGTGCAGAAGATGTAAAGGACAACTTTTGCATAAGGTGAAGCATGATCTTAAAGTGCCATGCCACACTGCAGTATAAAGTACTACTCAATATAAAGTGCTAATGTTAGCAGACTAAAGCCAATAATGAGAACTTATTATAATTCATATGTATGTGGGGAACAAATTACTGTTACTGTGGAAACCTTAACTGTGAATCCTGATTCCTGTATGATTAAAATATCAACCTAAATATTGTATTAACACACAATACATTTTGTGCTTTTTTAAAAAATTTGATCAAGTTTGAAACATATCTAATATAAATTTGCTCAGGGATAGTTCCTAATCTTGATGGATATATTGTAATTACAGAAACTGACATATATCCCAAATGACATAAATTAAAAACTTAGAGATAAATACATGCCTAATTGAGGGGTGGCATGCTGAAGATACTTGGTTTGCAAATGTAAATGTTCATAGTGATTATTTGGCAGAAAGCTCCATGAATTATTTTGTAGCATGTTTTCACTTTACCCTGCCTAAATATAATCGTTTTTTTTAATATAGATGATATGCGACTGGATTGAGGCTTTAGTGAATATAGTTGATGTTTATGGATGTTTGTTATGAGACTAGCTTTGACATACATCACATAATGTTTCTTGTTGATTGATCTAATTATGTATACATAGTTTTATTAGAGCTTTGTGAGCCTGGAGATACCTATGTTTGCTTAATGTTCTACGAGCACAATTCAAAACCCTCAAGGCTCACCAGGCCTGTTTCCATAATCCTTAATTGGGAAAAGTAAGCCTTGAGAGTTTTGAAATATCGTGCTTAAATTGAGCTCAGGGGCTGGTAACATCAACCATCAAAATTCCCTCTGTAAGCCTACAAACAGCAATACGTGGTATTTTTCCTAAAAAGATATTTTGCTGCTAGTCTACAAATGTACAGATGTTACATAATTAGACTTCTAAAGCTCTTTTTGGATAGCAAATATACAAAATTGTGTTTTTAAGTGTCTGATTTTGTTTTCACAATAATTATGACCTTAAATGTATAATGGAGAATGCAAGGTTAGATACTTACCTAGGAAACATATCAGCTTACCATTTCTTTATGAAATAATGATACCTGTTATTCAGGTTCTTTCTTAACTACATGGAAATTATTGGGAGCTATTATAAACAAAAACAGGTATATGATTCTACCAATCTGACGGTTTTATAAGACTCCATCATTTGTTTTTTATGAGATTTTGATGTTTGCTTTTGTAGGAATCTGGCTATGACCAGTGGTTTATCATTATTCTCTTTTGCACTTTGGCTGTCTTTGACAATTTTACAGATTACTCTTAGGGTTGTATGGGTGGCTTTAAGTAATATTGTTCCGACAGAAGAAACTGCTTCCCATTTACTGTAGTACTTTCCTTTTTTGGAAACTCTGCATTGTAATGATCCTGCTGTCAATGTGAAATGAATATTTCCTTATGAGTTTCTTCTGAGGACTTGCTAATAATTTAAAAGATAACAATAGGGAGGAGACACAGCACCCAATGTCTAGAATATATTTATATTCCTTTGCATTTTCTTCTGTTTTCTATTTCTGTTGATCTAGATTAATTACATGATAGCATATTGTCCTAAATACTCAGGTGAAAGGCTAACAAAAACGTATCAAAGAAAGCAATGGAGAATTTCACTTGCTTTGAGGAATAGCTAAAATGTCGTTCTACCAAACTGTAGTTTGTGCAAGTACTCTTTGAGAAGATAGAAACTAAATAAATGCTATGTAAATGGAAGAGCTAGCTCCAAGCTCTGTGAATTAGTGGCAAAGTTGATTAATTTGGGCTGTTGAAGATGTTTCCACAACTGATGGCTGAAACACATTGGTAGCAGTTGATGGAGTAAGCCACTGCTTACAAAAGCTTAAGCATCTCTGATTTAGTTGGTCTACAAGGTGCAACTTTGCCCTGCCTTCTGTCTGACTTCAAACAGGGCTAACTACTTCTTTCTGTTCATTAGTGTTCTAGCCTAGTTCCAAACTAGGGGTTGTAACCCCAAATAGGATCAGCTGGGACCTGGCCTCACACCAGAAAGAAGTAACAAACCTGGAAGTGGGGTTCCATACCAGGAAAAAATTGGCAGCTGGTGCTCTAAATAAGGGCCTCTAAGAGGCTACTAACATTTATAATGGTAAAGGTGTTATCCTGGGTGATATATACATAAATAAATAGCTATTACTGCACAGATTTTGATCAGTCAATAAACAAATGCGTCATTGAATGGATTTGCAATGTAAAGGTACAGCAAATTAAATATAAAAAAGAACTAGGATTGTGACAGTATGTTCAGAAGAATATGTTGCAGCTGGCTTTATCATTCTCTACACAACTTTAATAATTAATGAACTTGTTATAATATTGTTTGAAATCAACAGTTACTCTTCTAAGCTCTGCTTACCTGAATCCCTATGAGGTGAATTCTTGAATATAATTCTGTATTGTTCATTATGGTGTAATCTTTGTAGGGCTTTCTTTTGTTTAAATTATTTTCTATTATACCAGTGGAATTTGTTCAATGACTAGGATCTAAAACTGCTGTTTTAACCATACCTATGGGTTATGACTGGAGTGAGTGATGAAATGTACAAAATATTAAATACTTGATTTATGGATCACAGAGATGGGAGCTAGTAAGAGAATGGGACTCCCTGAA